>NC_141032.1:30190000-30442500 GCF_052040795.2 Danio rerio
TCTTTTATCTGCTAATTGTAATTGAGGTAATGAGGAAGTAATACACACCTGGGTGTGAAACAGCTGAGAAGACAATTGTACAATTACTTTTGGACACTTAACAAGTGGGAGGAACATATATAAACTGTTGTAATTCCTACAGCGTTCACTTCATTTAGATGTAAATACCCTAAAATTAAAGCTGACAGTCTGCAGTTCATTTAATTTCAAATCCATTCTGTCGGCGTATGGAGCCAAAAATGTTACCACCAACGACCAACTCAGCACATTCTCCACGTCTCCTTAACCAAACACAAATGATTCAGATTATTAGCTCATAAGTAGAGACTAAAAAACCTGTAATTAAAGGAGATATCCAAAACATGCAGTCTTGTGTCCTCCAGGAACATAGTTGCCTTAGGGGTCAGTACCCTGACACACAGTATAGAGCAACTGCACCAACAGCATCTCCTGTACCTTTCCTCACTGTCCTATCATACAGTATAGGCAAACATGCCAAAAATAAATCGAGAATAATGCGTACCTGTTAGATTTACAATTCATTTTAACGTTGATTTGCACTGCTGGTGCAAGATCTCATTACAATATACACACAGTTTAATATATTTCATTTTTTTGGCCGCTTAGCCAATCAGCTGAGCAGTGCCATGAGCATCTTGACTGATGTTTTGTGTAGTGTATAAACATATTTTGGTGACATTCTACAAAGTCACAAAAAAAGTTCATGAGCAACATTAAAGTCCTTATGAAATCAAGATTGACACTAATTACTTTGTTAGTGGACATTTATATACTTGAAGTGGACAATTAATTAGTCTTGGCAAGATGATCCACAGAAAAGTTTAACAGCTTTGGCAGATTATACTTTACTACACTTCTCAAATCACAGAAGCGCTGCAAATAAGCAATGAAGAAAAGAATGTTGAAATAAAAATTCACAACTTGAAAGTAAAGTTGGTAGAAACTTCCGGTTCACGCAGACTTCAACAAACTTCAAGTTAGCACAAACTCAGACAGTCCATTATCAAATTGTGAGGAAACTCGCATGACCCTGCGTTCATTTTGTCAGGCCTTAAGGGACCAACATTCCTGAAGGTGATTTTTCTCCAGGAAATACACATCCCTGTGGGGAATTACCTCTCAGTTTGTAAAGGACACGGATCTGTGCCGCTGTCACTGATTCAATGCTTGTTAAGCCCTGACTTGGCAAGCTTAGCTGAGATGCTGTGCTAGGGTGAACTCCACGCGCATTTGGACTCACTAATGACCGAAGTTAGGAAGTGATTTTCTGTGCACAAATCTCCAAGCACTGGATTATCCACAAGAAACACGTCGTAATTGGAGGAAACAGTCTGAATTTCTGATGTCTGAGACCTCGATTGTTTGTTTCAACTCACCATTCGCTAATTACAAGTACATAAATATACGCTGATAAGCGCTCACAAAATGACAGCGCGTTTCCTACTGTAATTAGCAAGACATAAAATATTCTGTGTTTCCATCAGAGCGTTTCATTAGAGAAACCTGAATTTGAGAGGTGAAACCCTTCTTGAAGACGTCGGCTTTAAGAAATGCAGAATCTGCACTATACCGTGCACTGTAAAGCCACACAGCGGAGGGCCATTGTATGTGATGACACGGGCCCTCTATTGTCATTCATTGCTCTTAATGCCTCAGTGCTTATCGCTGCTCACTCTTCCTCCAAATGTGGAAATTACAGTCAGCCACAGTTAGTTATCACCCACTGACTGCCAGGGAGCACCGGCTGGATTACCCTGCTCCACCAATTACCCGCCAAAACCTGAACAGGAAATGATTTTCATCATTTATGCTCCAGTCAGCTGGCATTGTGCTTTGACAGAGGGCAGATATATTGGAAAAGCCACTGCAACCGTGTCTGAAAAACCTGGGTATCAGCAAAGATTTTTATTTTTTTTTACTGGCGCATATAAACATTCATTCTTTAGGTTTTACAGTGAGCCTCCATAAACTTGAGTTTGTTCGGTATATTATAGTGCTATAACTTAATGTGTTTTACGAGAACAATATGCTTGAGGCAGTATCTTTTTATTATAACTACAGTGTTATTATTGTGTGTGTGAAGGGTAAAATGATGCTTCAGCTGCTCTTTCATTGTGTTGCAGGTATGAGAATCCTGGTGACGCTTCTACTTGACACTCTCCCCATGCTGGGCAATGTGCTGCTGCTTTGCTTCTTTGTTTTCTTCATCTTTGGGATCGTTGGAGTTCAGCTGTGGGCCGGGCTTCTCCGCAACCGCTGCTTCTTACCTGAAAACTTCTCCCTGTGAGTGTGATGGCTTGGGATTTTGTATCACATGTACTGTTTACAGCTGGTGTCAGGATATATTTTGGTGGATTGTATCATAAGTAGGAGAGAGAACCACATTTTAATTTATACTGGCCCCTCTTTTGTCAACTTTCCTGAATTTTTTTTTTTTTTTTTGAAGCACAGGACTACAGATAGCTTTGTTATTTGCTATTTTGTTGATATACAGTTAAAGTCAGAATATTATTTGCCCCTTTGAATTTTTTTTCTTTTTTAAATATTCCCCAAATGATGTTTAACAGAGCAAGCCATTTTTCACAGTATGTCAAATAATATTTTTTCTTCTGGAAAAATTTTTATTTGTTTTATTTCGGCTAGAATAAAAGAAGATTTTATTTTATTGAAACCATTTTAAGGTCAAAATTATTACCCCCTTTAAGCTAGATTTTTTTTCTTCGAGTCTACAGAACAAACCATCATCATACAATAGCTTGCCTAGTTACCATAACCTGCCTAGTTAACCTAGTTAACCTAGTTAAGCCTTCAAATGTCACTTTAATCTGTATAGAAGTGTCTTGAAAAATATCCAGTAGAATATTATTTACTGTCATCATGGCAAGGATAAAATAAATCAGTTATTAGAAATGAGTTATTAAAACTATTATTTTTAGAAATTAGTTGGAAAAAAACTTAAAAGCATATGCAAATTTTGCAAATGAACTTTTAATAAATGGTTTGCTTTTTAATTTGTTTATATATTAAATTTACAATTTTAGGCAAATGTTAAAATCCTTTCTGTTACCATGCATCAACAACAGAGTAGCTGGTTTTTTGAAAATCTTTAAAATCTTTTACACTAGTCAACATTTTAGTCACATTTATTTGAATTTAAGTTTGATAACCCTCCTTTGGTTCTAAAAGGGTCAGTGATTGTGCAGCAATAACTTAATCAATAATACTCACTGAAAAATGGTTGTTCTAGTTAACTTACATCAATAAAAAAAAACAATCCCACAAAAAATGTGGTACTTTTAAATACATATTTTAAAAAAACGGCCTACCTTTTTTTACTAACTTGTTTAAAAATGGTTACTATTTCAGCTTGTTGCCAAAGCAAATAGTAAATGTAAATGTTATAGCTGGTGTATAGTGTTAGATTACTTTAAATTAGAACTTGTCAATCAATTAAAGATGATTTCATGAGCTGTTTCTAGTAAGCCTCACATGCTTTCATATGGATCAGCATGTACTACTCAAAGCTGTAATACACTGGTATGGTTCACAAAATCTATATCTATTTAGTATGTAAAAATGAGGTCAAGATAACTGTTCTGTTATAATCACAGCTGTTTGCATAGCTTCCCAGTAAACTCCAGCCATGACATGAACGGCATGACATGTTTTGAGGGAAATCTACAGTATTTTGAGCTACATTATCTTCTGATTAGCTGTTACAAATGTTATTGCACAACAAACTATACAAACTATGCATCTAATTTGATGTTACTTTCAGACTATAGCCTATGTAGATACAAACAAACACCTTAAGGCAACACTTACGATGTCTATCGGTGCTGCTAGTTTCTGACCTCTGAATGATTTTTTTTCTTGCATAGACTGGTGTGACTATGCATACACAATAGCATGAAACATTATAGGGGTGGTAAAATGTATATTTATATGATTTTTTATTTTAATTATTAACAATATTTAGAATCAATATATTATTTAAAATACAGATCAGAGCGAACTATCTCTCAGTATTGATAGGCTGACCCCCTATACATCTTGTTTTGATGTCCTTTAGGGGGGATCAAGCGTAATTACCCCTCTGTAATTCTCATGCTGATGCTATAGACTGATTTCACGTGGCCGTCATTTTTAAAAGCGAAATTGAGGCTGCGGTGGGAAGAAACCCGAAAGTATCATTGGGAGTTACATAGGAATGATGTGTAGCTGAAAGTGACACAACTTTATCATT
This sequence comes from Danio rerio, assembly GCF_052040795.2. Lineage (NCBI taxonomy): Eukaryota > Metazoa > Chordata > Actinopteri > Cypriniformes > Danionidae > Danio > Danio rerio. Next base: position 30,194,268 of record NC_141032.1, read on the forward strand.
TCACCGCCTTCCGGGTGACCCGAAGGTCCGTTCTGAATGAATGGTGAAAATAAAAGGGATATCAGACCTCATTTTCAGCTAAGGGGAATGGCACTAGCTAGCTAACGTTTTTTTTTTTTTTTTTTTCCCAAACACACGTTTTAGATGCCATTTATCAAACTTAAGTTAATTAACTAATTCTTTCACTTTTTTTGAATTTAAAGAAAAAACATAAATTTTCTGCTAATATTTAAGGCACTGTTGATGACTTTCTGAAAACAGCGCTGATTTGCCATTGTGTTCAACATAAATTAATGTGATTGGCCGAGAATGTCATCAGTTCACCCTTCGCTGTTTGCCGAGCCCAAACACAGGCGAGCAATCTGCTTGATGACTTGGCAGATCTTCACAGCTGCTTCGCTCTTCAGTCTCCTTGTGTCTGTGTTTGCACTGGGTGAAGAGCAGTAAACTTAGTGCGAACCAAACACAGATAGGCGGAGACTAGAGAGTGAAGCGGCCGTAAAGATCAGTTGAGTTATCCACGCTCAGCAGCGCCTCCAAGTTAGCGGGGAATAGACGGTTTTAAAACTTCAGTATCGGAACAACACTATTACAGACAACACGATGGTGTGCTACAGAGGACTGCAGTGTTTTATCACTCACCAGGTTAACTTACATAGGCTGAAGCAGGAAAGCATCTCCACGATGTTTAACTGGTGCCATGAACTAAAGCCTAGGAGGACACTTAAGCGTATCATTAAGATCATGATGTTGTTTGATGCTAAATTGCTTTTAATTGTTTAAAATAAACTTACTGAATGATATTAAAGTGATTTTTACACCATTTCAGCATTTTGAAATCTCGGCAACAGCTGGAGGTTTGTAGTACACAGCATGTTGCTGCAATGTTTACAGTGTTTACAGTGTCCTGTACTTCCGGGTTTCTTCCCACCCCAGCCTTGCTTTGGTTCTTTAAAATGGCGGCCACGTGAAATAAGCGTATGGGGATTTCCTGGGTTTCTTCTTCATAAAATACATTATTTGGAGTTTCTGCACAAGAGCGCCCTCTGGTGTTCAGTGTAGATTAACTACTGATTTACTACTCTGCGCTTCTCTGACAAGATGAGCATGACAATTGCAGAGTTTTTAGGTTGTGTTTGTGACTTTAAATACTTAATTTATTCACTTTTGCACTTAAAAGCAAATTCACTATTTCATATGAACTATTTCAAAATCTGATTTGGAATGTGTATGAAATTAAACGCATAAAAAAATCAAGTAATGAGATCCCAATCAAATTTCTGGGTTTTTGCTTTACTAATTGTCAACAGTGATTCAATTCATTGTGTTTACTTTCTAGCACTGTAAAGCCCACAGCTATCATAGCACTGAGAGCAGGAATGAGACCCCATGGATTCACGGCCTGGCTAACACAGCGTGCTGAAGGAATTCCACTGCCTCACAGAGATTGGCTTGCAGCAGTGATTATATAACATTAAGTCGGTCTTAAACTGTTAAATTGCTCTTAAGAAATAAATATTTCAAGGGGCAGGGTTCTTTGGAAGGCTAGGATTTGTCCCAATGGGTAATTGACGGTACTTGTGTAGCTAATTCACCATGGCACTTTCTCTCTGAGGTGAATTTGTGTTGACAGACGGCCCAATTATCCAGTGTCAGAGCCAAACGTCATTAGAGCTAGGCCTTGCTCAATGGCTTTTCTTGTGGAGATAGTTACCGCTGATCTCGCTGCAGCCTGACTGATGCTTAAATGGGTGTTTGCTCAATGCTAGGAGAAGCTGAAACTGAGCGGTGAAAACTGAGGTCTTCATTGGTTGAGTTATTGCTCAGCCACACTTGATTTAGACTCATTTGCATCAGTTGCCCACACTGTGTGCCTATGCATTGCATAGATTTTAGTTTACAGAGAACTTAAAAGATGAGTTTATATGCATGTATCGTGGCTATTTGCTAAACTTTCAGATGTGTACAAAAGCTGTCAAGCTGCGAAATGACAATAAATAAATAAATAAATAAATAAATAAATAAATAAATAAATAAATAAATAAAACTTAAAATTGCTCTGTACTAGTGACACAATATTAGAATTTCCAATTTTGGTAAGATACCTTGAAAAATATTGATATTCGATACCATTTTTGATGAGTCCAAAAGGCAAAAAAATAAAATAAAATAAAATAATAATACATAAAAAATATATAATATTGTGCAATCTCATCTTATTTTATGATTACAAAAGATGCAAAAGTGTTAAAATCTTATTATTATTATTATTATTATTATTACTAATTATTCATCTCCCTGCTGGTGAAAAGAGAGAGTGCTGGTGTGAGAGAGCAAAGCCAGTATTGATACAGATACTAAGAAAAAGCAAGACGCTAACATTTGAAATATTTCAGTATCAATAATATTGAGGTTTTTGACAACACTAGTCTGTACATATAACACTATATTCAAAGCAATGTGTAGGGAGCATACTGAAATCTTGAAATTATGCTCTTACTCACCCTCAGGACATCCAAAATATTACCGACTTTTCATCAGAAGAAAATCAAAAAAGATTTTTAGCTAAAAAGTCAATTTAGAGGCTGGGTTTATACATGAAGGCATCTCACACATTTCAGATAGAATTCTTGGCATGTATAATGGTTTAATGATCTGAAACAGAGTGCTGTGGTGATAAATAGGTAAATATTAAGTCTAATTTCTTACTAGAAATTCCATAGTTTATACAAAATGACCACCATGCATAGCTTTCAGATGCCTTGAATGGAATGGAATGTACAGGATGGTGTTGAAGCTAGTTGTTCAAACTAATAGTTTCATTTTATAGGATCTTAATATATCATCAGGAGGCATGGGAATTAATTTTGTTTTGCGTGTATAACTGCTGGTAGCCATTGACCTGCATTTGTGTAACTCAAAGACCACAATTTTAGTTAAAATATGTCATGGTCTATAGTAGAAAAAAAGGATCTACATTAATTTCTGATGGCTTTAGGGGTTAATAAATAAATAATAGCTTATCATTTTAGGGTGAACTTACACATTTACTGACTATTACAGGTGATTATTTTGGGCATTATTAAAGAAGTCAAGTAGACACAACAGTTTACAGAAAATTACAGATTTGTTGAGTCCATATGCCATTCTTACAAGAAACTATTATTTAAACTAATTTAGGAGACATTCAAGTTTGCCATGTTGTTTGCGAATATTCATTCAAACTATAATACTATGTAATGGCAGCTCAGTAATCTACGTTATAACAACAGAACTAGCAACTTAATGGAATTCATTACTGCTGTAAGTTTACTTTACAGAATCTATCCATCCTGAAAATATTTATTTTTAATCATAAGTTATTATGAAGACTCATATAGACTTATTTATTACATATCGACTTATAATTTACCTAATAAGTTATCATTGAAGACACATATACACTTATATATTGCATAATAGTAGTATGGACTATGTTTATTATACTTAGTGCTCTATTGTAAAACTTTGTAAGTCCATTTTTGTACTCTCACTCTCATTTTATTGTAATTGGATGGGAATATAAATTTCAAACTTTCTCATATCGTTTGTTCTGGAAGGTCAGTGGGTTTGCAGAATCATAAAAAATTATTACGCTTTCGGTTTTTGAGAAAACTATTATTTGAAGAAATAATTTATCACTCTTGGTCTAAGAACAAATTCCACTTATAAAATTTGTTTCATCTTGTTATCCTTTGTACAGACCTACCAGCCTAGAACTTCGCAAGTACTACCACACAGAAAACGACGATGAAAACCCGTTTATCTGCTCCCAACCAAGGGAGAACGGCATGCGTCTGTGCACCTCCGTCCCCACGCTCCATGAGGAGGGCCGGCAGTGCCAGCTGGACATGGCATCTTACAATAGCACAGACAACACCACCTGCGTCAACTGGAACAAGTATTACACCAACTGCTCCGCCGGAGAGGCCAATCCCTTCAAGGGGGCCATAAACTTTGATAACATTGGATATGCCTGGATTGCCATCTTTCAGGTCTGTGATTTGTCTTGTTTTTATTGCTGATGCTGTGAAGACTTATGTGAAGACCTATAAAACACCTACAGTTGCAGTTTAATGAGGATGTAAGAATGCATATCTTGTTGAAGTATTGCTTGTAATCTAGTTGTTTAGTTGCTATTTTTAAATTTAGATTACTTTGCCATTATCTAACATAAAGTTAATCCATGATAGCATTGGAAATCAGTACTATTTTTACATTAAGGTACAACAAGTCACTACTTGCCATTATTTTGAAAAAAATGAACCACGTGTTTACCATTTTATTAGTATTTTAACTCTTATTACAATTTTTCTCAGGTGCTTTGGCACATTTATCAGATGAGAAATGAAAATTGCAAAACAGTAATTCCGTTTCTCAAAATAACTGCGAACAAATAGCAAAACACCATGGATTAGCTGCAAATCTCTTTTTTTTTTTTGCTTAAAATCTTTAGTTTACCTCTCAAAACTACATTTTTTGTGTCAATGAACATGTCAGTGCAGACAGATTGACAAGTCTTTGTGTCATTGTGTGTGGATAAGACAAGTAGTCAATATAGCAGTGTACTGTGGAGGGATGTTCTGATTAGGGATATGCAGATCTGATCACGCGACTAGAAATCGGGCCCGATCACGCAGTTCTGACTAGATCGGAATCGGAAGTTACTTTCCTATCAGGACTCAAATATATATTTATATATTCTCATTATTTTTTAACACATCTATAGTTATGTTGTGGCACAGAGTTACAGTAGACCTCTTTCTTGACTTCACACAGAAATAACAATGCGCATGGCATCACTCTGTAGCAGAGCCGCAATTGGTTAAATGCTGGCAAAGTAGAACACGCAAGCAGCTTGAACTGGAAAGCACGAGTATGTCTGGGGTCTGGTGAAGTTATTAAGTTCATGACGACAACATTGCCATAGCAAACTGTGAGATATGTAAACTTGGAATTGCCTGCTGGGTATTTTAAGTCGAGGTGCTATTTGTTTGTATATTAGATTTTTATTTTTATATTTATTGTTGCACTAAAGTTAAAAAGTTAAGAATTTACATTATTTATTACTTGATTGTTCAAGCTACCTCACAGAAGTGCTCTGTTTGAGAGCTGTTGAATGTTAAAATAAGGTTAATTAAACAAAAAAATAAGAAACATCCAGGATCTGTTTCTTTACTCGCCTCATAGAAATGTAAATATTGGAGATCCTCTGAGATGGACCTTCATTAGAAAAAGTCAGGATTCACTTGGGAAAAATGTACCAATTGTAGACCTTGTTTAGAAAACAAGTCTAATGGAAATGTATAGAAAAATGCACTATGATGGCGGTGGCGCAGTGGGTAGCAAGATCACCTCACGGCAAGAAGGCTGGTTTGAGCCCAGACTGGGTCAGTTTCTGTGTGGAGTTTGCATGTTCTCCCCATGTTCGCTTGGGTTTCCTCCGGGTGCTCTGGTTGAATTGAATAAGCTGAATAATTCGTAGTGTACTATGGATGTTTCCTGGTGATGGGTTGCAGCTGGAAGCGCATTTGTTTCGTAAAACATATGCTGGATATGGTGTTGGTTCATTCCGATGTGGCGACCCCTGATTTATAAAAGGACTAAGCTGAAAACAAAATGAATGCATGAATAAATGAATTACTTCAGCAATAAACAAATGATTCAGTGTTGTCGGGGTGAGACTACAGAGACCAAACAGAGACCAAAATAATACATTTTGACCAACATGACATAAGCAATTGATAACATCAGAGAATTGTACATTTTCATTTACATGGATGTACAAAAGCATTTGCAACTTGTTCAAAGGAATGACGAAGTGCTTTTTTGATGTGCACAAGTGACACGATGTGAAGACTGGACAAGTAGTTTTGAGAATTTAAATTCTGATCCGAGAAATGTGTCAAAGCGACTGAGTAACTGAGAAACTTTAATAAAACAATAGATTTTAAAAATACTTATATTTTCAACAAAAAAATCTAAACAAAAATATTCTGAAAAGTACTATTTTTAAAGCCAAATTGCATACTTTCCATTACATCCATTAACGTTTCACTTTCATATGAAAATAAATAATTGTTTTTTCTTCCTGTTATGTTTTGCACAATAGTGTACATTTTACATTTCCATACTACTTATACAAAAAGCAAAGTTTTTAAATTTTTTGTATCTATCAAATATACAGTTTCACAGTAGTTAATCCTAATAAATCCAAACTGAGACTGATTTTACTATCATGAACTCAAATGTCCTTACCTGACTTTCCTTACTGTTCAGCGATATGCTAACAATGTGTTTAAATAACAAAGCTGATTTGCCCTGGGATTTTGGATTAGCCTTTTTAAAGTCTGGCATGAAGACAATTGCTGGGATCAGCTGCCTTTATTAATTTTTTTGTGTTCTTTAATCACAAATGGATGATAAGGTTTTAATTCTACTGCTGCATCTGAGAGTTCGAGCTGACCGATTTTAATCTCAAATTAAATTAAACTTACATTTTTTTTTTCATATGTTTACAACACACCAAAATAGAAATCTATTAAACATTAAAGAGGCTGTCATGTACTAAACTGTGGAACGGCCCGGTGACTTAATCTTCCTGCTGCAATGGGCCAGTTCTGTCGTTAGCCGCTTAATTTTTAGCATCTAAAAATGAATTAGCTGTCTGACAGCCCATCATCCTGCAAGCACACCCAATTGCCCTGTAAATAGCAAGAGAAATGCCTTTACTTTCCGGTTTTGCATTACCCTGTTTCTCCCTAATCTGTGACAGATTAATCAAAGGGAAGGAAGAGTGCATGCTGGGTAGGGTGTCTCCCCTGAGCATAAGATATCTGTACTGTCGACCTAATCATGCATGCTTGAGTACAGAACCAAAAACTGATCACAGGAGCATATAATCAGGCATTACTTCTGCTTTTGGTCGGCTTGTGAGTGTTTCAAAAGTAGGCTCCTACCAATGTTTTTCTTATTTTTTTTTTCCATGCCTGAGGTGGATGTCGGTTTTCTAAAATAGTGTTGTATTAAAATAATGTATTCATAAACTCTATAAACCTCATAAGCTCCATTGAATCCCTCTGCTTTTGTTCTTTCCTGTAGGTTATTACTCTGGAGGGCTGGGTGGACATCATGTACTTTGTTATGGATGCTCACTCCTTCTACAATTTCATATACTTCATCCTCCTGATAATAGTGAGTGGCTTTTGGCTGAGCAGGGCAGATCTGGACATGTTTATGAGAGTGATATCTAGACTATCACTGTCATTGACCAGATAGACTGTCTTATGGGGTCTCTGATGTAACTCTGCCAGACAATTCACTAGACAAACACAAGAGAGTCAGATTTAGATTCACCACTATGTAATGTTTGTTTGCAATCACCAACATTAAAACAATGAACAAGTATGTCACAGCGACGCAGTGGCGCAGTAGGTAGTGCTGTCACCTCACAGCAAGGTCGCTGGTTCGAGCCTCGGCTGGGTCAGTTGGTGTTTCTGTGTGGAGTTTGCATGTTCTCCCTGCGTTTGCATGGATTATCTGCGGGTGCTCCGATTTCCCCCACAGTCCAAAGACATGTGGTACAGATGAATTGGGTAGACTAAATTGTCCGTAGTGTATGAGTGTGAATAAGTGCATGTGCGTGTTTCCCAGAGATGGGATGCAGCTGGAAGGGCATCCGCTGTGTAAAAACTTGCTGGATAAGTTGGCAGTTCATTCTGCTGTGGCGACCCCAGATTAACAAAAGGACTCAGCCAAAAAGAAAAGCAATGAACAAGTATGTCACAAAACTGTAATATAAAACTGTCTAAAAAATGATTTGTATTTTAGACAGATGTTTCGGGAATGACATGCTTTTGTAATTTGTGAGTTTGTGTTTACACCATATACTGTATGCAAATGAGAGAAAGAAGGTCAGGCTACTACTACAGTATATGTGGTGGATGTACAGTTGAAATCAGAATTATTAAACCCCCTTTAATTTTTTTTCTTTTTTAAATATTTCCAAAATGATGTTTAACAGAGCAAGGATTTTTTTCACAGTATGTCTGATAATATATTTTCTTCTGGAGAAATTCTTATTTGTTTTCTTTTGGCTAGAATAAAAGCAGTTTTAGTTTTTTTTAAATAGTCATTATAAGGTTAAAATTATTAGCCCCTTTAAGCAATATTTTTGTTTAATTATCTAGAGAACAAACCATCATTCGTACAATAACATGCCTAATTATCTTACCCTGCCTAGTTAACCTAATTAACCTTGTTTAAATGCCACTTTAAGCTGTATAGAAGTGTCTTGAAAAATATCCAGTCAAATATTATGTACTGTCATCATGGCAAAGATAAAATAAATCAGTTATTAGAAATGAGTTATTACAACTATGATGTTTGGAAATGTGTCGAAAAAATCTGCTCTCCGTTAAACAGAAATTGGGGAAAACAATAAATGGGGGTTAACAATTCAGGGGGTTCAATAATTCTGACTTTGACTGTAAACGTCATAAAAGATGAGGAAGGAAAAAAGGAAGCAGTAGTGTTAGTAATTCAACGTTAATCAACTTAAATTGTATAACATCAAATTTTCTGTCCATTAAATAGATAGTTCACACAAAAATGAAAACTCTGTCATTTACTTTCCCTTGATTTGTTCCAAACCAGTTTGAGTATTTTTGTTGTTGTTGAACACTAAAAAATATGTTGAAAAATATTTGGAAAACCTGTCCATTGATATCCATAACAGGAAAACCTTACCTTGAAATCAATGGTTTTCCAACATACTGCAGCATACATTATTTTTTTGTTTAATAGAACATATACTCTTGCTAACTTAATGCTGGTTTCCACCACTATCTGATATAAATATCAGTTATGCCGAATTTCAGTTTTGTTGTTGTTAGATCAGATGTCACAGTGGTGTGCCTCAAGATTATTAGAGATTAATTAAGAAAATCAAGTGTTCTCTGTAAGTAGCTTGCAGTTTTATGCTAAACATCTGGAAGTATTTTGTAGCTTTAAACCTTTTTGGAAAAGAAAAAAGAAATACTGGATGTAGTTGCACACGTCGATCATACCCAACGAATCATAATTTGTTTATTCTAGTTAATTGTCAAAAAAATCACAAAACTCTTTAACAGTTACACAGTTGTCATCATTTCATCATTTGGTAATATTGGTCTCTGTTGCACATTTTGTTGACTAAAAGTTGCACTGCAACTACATGGCAATTACTTCTCATTTGCGTATTAGTAGACTGTTTACATAATATTTGCTGATACTTAACAGATATTTAACTGATTATAAGAGGCTTTGCAAGTACTTGTCATCTTGGACTAACCCTAACCCTAGCCACAACCTAACAGTCTACTTATAATCTATTGAGAATTAGTTGGCATGTAGATGCAATGTAACTTAAATTCAACTAAATGTATTAAAGGTATCACATACAGCCTAGTCGCAGAAGTTTAAAACAGATCCACAGCTCAAATTGAATGTGAATCTTCCACATACGGAGATGATTGGAACTCTACGCAACTCCTGGACTACTCTCCATTGGAAATAAATGACTTTCGGTCTGTCGCTTGTCATTTGTCATGTGCAGTGGAAGGGCGGCTTTAGTGTTGAACTCTTAAAAGTCAAGTGAAATAAACAAAAAGTTAAATAAATCATTTTTAGCATGCCAAAGTCAAATTTATGGAAATAAAATACATTTTCCCAACAACACAATTGTGGCTATGAAAATGGCGAGTGGCTAGTAATGTCTGTAAACTACTAGCCACATTGGCTGGTGATCAAATAAGTTAATGGCAAGCCCTGGTTGCCAATATTGGAAGCAAAATCACAGTTCTCAAAAAGACTTTTGTGTTAATAGGAAGAAAGTAAATGAAACACGTTTGGAATTACATAATGGAAAGTAAATGAAATGGATCTTTCATTTTTGGGATACCTTTCTTTAGAGATGGCATTGATTAAACCTCCAATCTGTTATTTCAAATTGTCCTGTTAGAACATGCAACAACCATTGATTTTCTGCTTTCTATTTTTATCCTGCCATCTTTTCTTGTTGTTCCAGTACCAGCGTTGTTAATGAGCAGCGAAGCTCTCTCTACGTTCATGATCTGCTCAACTCCCTTTGCTGTTTTTCAGGTGGGCTCGTTCTTCATGATCAACCTTTGTCTAGTTGTCATAGCGACACAGTTCTCCGAGACCAAGCAACGAGAGAGTCAGCTGATGAAGGAGCAGCGAGTTCGCTTTAGGTCCAACGCCAGCACTCTCAACAGCTACTCCGAGCCTGGAAGCTGCTATGATGAGCTGCTCAAATACCTGGTCCACGTCATCCGCAAAGGCACCAGACAAATCGCTCACCTCATCCGGGCTGCGGGTCGCCGTGCAGGCCTGAGGATCTGTGCTTCTCCACCTCTGGAAGCACCACCCACTAAAAGACGTCGGCAAAAGCAGCGTCAGGGATCTATTCGTCACATCATGCACCATCACCACCACCACCTCCACCATCACTATCATTTGGGCAATGGGAGTGTCCGATCTGACGGGGGACGAGAGGTGGACAATCCTTCGCAGAGTGGCATTGTCAACAAAAGTGGCAATGTCAATCTAATGCTACCTGTTATTGTCCCTCAGCAGGACGCCTTTAGTGGGTCTTTTGGCCACAGTAGTGCCGAATCGGTACATAGTGTTTATCAGGTCTCGGGTCACCTTGAGCCACTTCGCTGTGGCCCTTCACCGTCTCCCACAGTTCTTCATGCGTATAAGAGGAACTCAGTGCCCTTTGCAGCTCCAGTACATAAGAACTACCCCACTTTACAGTCATCTCTGGCCTTAGAGCAGCTCAGACAGAGAATCCTGGATCCTGCTAGTGTCCTTACCAGCCTGAACATACCACCAAATCCCATCAACACCTCACAGTGCCTGGTGGAGACTCAAGGTCCTCCTGGTAAATGCACTATTTTTTAATGAAAAGTTGTAAGAGTTATGTACTACTTATTAGGATAGAGGAATAATATATATAAATTTTATAAATATAAAATTATAATATATATAAATATTTTTTATGAAGTATAAAACATTATTTGCAGCAAATTTACAAGTTTGGTGATAAACAGCTACATTTTTTATATTTTTTTATGTTATATGCATTATTTTGTAATTTACACCTTCACAACTTACAATAATTTACAACTTTTTTTTGAATAATAATAAAAAAAATATGTTGTGTGAATTAAGACTTTATTTAGAATCATTGATGCCCACATCATCTTTTGCACTGAAGATCTCAAAAACAAATCAGAGGTAGCTAGAACTGTATAAATCCAAAGGAGTGAATGTAGTTAGTTTTAACCAAATATAATAGTTTTAACCAATTTATTTTTATTTTTAAATCCAGTATTAAAGTCTACAATATTGGGCTGCATCCGATATCACTTACTTTCATATAATATAGTACACTAAAAACAATATGCGAGCAGATTAGTATGTCTGAATTCAAAGTATTGAAAAAACAGTGTGCGAGAAGTACCCAGATGACCTACTACTTCTTGCGAAATTCTGAAATACACATCAAATTTACAATAGGCTATCCCATAATGCCACATAAGAGAATTCATTATTGGGAGTGAAGCGATGCAACTGACCTGGGTAGGTCATGTGACAATGACAAATAGTGGATGTTGAAAACTCCATTTATGCTACTCACATTCATACTATAGCTGCGTGCCATTTCAGAGGCTGCATCCTCCGAAGGATGCAGACTTCAAAGGTAGGTCTTTCAAAGTTCTCAAAGGCCAAACTAAGTGTTTTGAAATGAGACGATCAAGCCTACAGAGGACAGGTCTCATCACCTAACAACCGTAACAGCTCTCGTTAATAAGTGCCAATGTCTCTTTCTTAAAGTGAATTTAAAACTTATATTAGATGATCTGAAGGCAAAACAAGGTTTATAAAAGCTGGAAATATAATTCCTTTGATTCATACATGTGCACATATAATTGTAAACTGTTTAAGAAATCACTTTTTAGTAAGACATGTCATACTCTTCCTGTTTTTTTAACATGTGTTTAGATATTGAAGTAAAATAAAACCTAATTTAGACATTTAATCTGGAGTAGTTTTAAAAAAAACGTCCAGCGCACAATGTGCACAATGTGCACATGCGCACAATCCAGCTTATAAAGAACAGGGGTCAACAAACCTGTTCCTGGAGAGCTACCTCCATGCAGAATTCAGCTCCAACTCTGATCAGAGACACCTGAACCAATTAATTAGGACATGAAGTAGCACTTGATAATTAGAGACAGGTGTGTTTGGTCAGGGTTGCAACTGAAATCTGCAGGAAAGTAGATCTCTAGGAACAGCGCTGATGTTCTGTGATATAGAACATACTTTATCAATGGTTGTGTATTAAATTTAAATTCAAATGTTTTACATACTTGAGTAGTAGCAAAGCCCCTTTAAGGCAAGTCATTTCATTTGGCGGCCATCTTTGAAACGCCTCTCGGGCAGTATACTCGGGCATTCTGTCTGAATCAAGTGTGCCGCAAGCCTGCGTTTGAGTGAAGGTCTCGGCCGTTAGATCGCCCCCTGGGGGCTGGCTGCAGTACAAGTCATAAAGCCCGCCTCCTCCGTGTTAATGAAGGAGACTTGAGCCCAAATAAAAAAAATTATTACACTTGCAATAAAATGTCCCGAAAGATGGTTCTGGTGGATTAAGGCACTGGTTATTGTGCTGAAATAGGTGCAGATCTTCATTTTTGTAAACAGTTTGTTTTTAGCAGTAATTTAATGCTGGGCGTGTCATCGTGATTGACAGCTGTAATTGACAGTTTCTCAAAGCAGCGCGTCTGAGCTTCGGCAGGAGACTGAAGTGTTATTATTCGATTTCTGTGTTTTTTTTACCATGACAAAATGAGTTCAGCAGTAAACTACAGTTTCTGACATACATGATCCTGGTGAAACACTGTTTATTCGCTAAGTTCAGGGCTTTTTTCGGGCTTTATTAGTTTGCTGATACACGCCTAACCACCCAGATAGCAAGACAGTTCCGGCTAGATTCTCGCCTGCCGGAGACTTATCCCTTAGAGCTCAGACTGACTACCTCTGCTGGACCTACTCCGGATGCCTGGACTCACTACCCGATTCAAGCCCGAGTCAATCGAGCCAGATGCTGCGGCCGAGCGAGCCGGCGCTGCCGCATGCGAGGCGAAATCAGCCCGCGACGCCGCTAGTAGGTTATGCGCTACAGTCCGGAGCTGGCGCGATTGAATATATAAAACCCTCATATTTGTTAACGTTATTACATCCATTTGTGCTGATATGACAGCAAACGCATGCTGAGAAGTTCGGGGGGCATGGTTGATTTTACATAAAGCGTTTGGTTGGAAGCTCGACTCCGCTCATTTTCGCGGCTCCTCCTCTGGCGCCATCAGACAGTCCTTCTGCGCATGTCAAGGCTCCAATTTCAGCAGTCTTTTGCGACAGTTTGTGCCCGTCAAGCAGGCGTTTTGCCCTCAAGGCGTTCAATGGGAAAAAGGGCTGTCGCGTCGTCCATATTTTTTACAGTCATTGGTCTGAATGGGGAAACATCAAATTCTCTAAAACTGTTTGTTAAGCTTGCGGTTACATTACATTTGGAATCACCAATAGACTTAAACAACAACCGTCTCATAAGTTTTGTTTCTAAACGTTCGAATGAAATAAAATCAGGATACTTTTAGGTTGAACTTGTACCTCAGAGAATCGTTAGTGTGTATCGATTGCTGATTGGCTCCTGTACTAGTAGGCGGGGCCTCATTTGCCATATTGACCGTTACAATTTTCCCCATTTAAAACTATACAAGTGACCTGTTTTGTGTGATCTATAGTCTTTGATAGTAGGCAATTTCGGATGCAGCCTTGATTATAGGTGGTTGTTGTTGTTTAAATTAAACAAGTGTTATTTATTCATTTTTTTAATTGTTCCATTTGCAGTTGTAGAAATTCAAAATGAAATTTCCAAAAACATTTTTTCCAAGATTCAAAAGAACAATACAAGAGTGAAAATAATGCAACCCTGAATTATTTCATATAAAAGACATTTGACCATGCAAAATTTTTCTGATTTTTTTGTTTCTTATAACTTTCAGGCAAGGTCATCTCAAAGGATGCCCTCATGAACTGCAGTAGCACAAACATAGACACAGCTCTGACCTATGACCCTGAAACCTGTCCATATTGTGCCAAATCAATGGCCAATGACTCTGAGGGAATAGATGGTAATGAGACGGCAGACTCTGACAGTGAGGGTGTCTATGAGACACAAGTTGCCCATTATCGGGACAGCAGAGGACCCAAGAAGAAGAAAAAGTTTGCATTAGGAGCTCGGGCAACAAAGGTGATCGATTTCTGGAGACTGGTCTGTGGCACTTTCCGCAAGATTGTGGACAGCAAGTATTTTGGACAAGGAATAATGATCGCCATTCTTATTAACACACTCAGCATGGGCATTGAGTACCATGAACAGGTCAGTGCACGTCTCTATGCTCATTCTGCTGATTTGATTTCTGGAAATTCTCATTTATAAGATAAAATTGCATGTTTGTCTCAGGTGTTTTTCGAAAGGTTGAATGTTTCATAACTAATGGCAATTAATGTCTTTCTATGCAAAAAACACACACCCTACTGGCATTTTGTGTGCTCAGTGCAATGGAATACAAGACTTTCCTTGTTTAGCAGCATGTTTAGGTTGTTTACCACTGTACTACAAGTAATTTCCTATACTAGAAAATGAGCATGAGTCTAAGGCTGAAATGAAAAGAGAAGGCAACTGGCACATATATTAGTATTTTTCAAAGATTTTTACATCTGAAAAGTTGCCTCACAGAGCAGAGCACACAGCACAGTTCATGCCCACTTTGCTCTTGATTGAAGTCGTAACTCAGAGCTTTGACATGAAGAACTAGGAAAATTATCAGTATTTTATGAGACATTGCAACTTTGAAGGATGATGAATTCCTTGGAGTGAGATATTGAGTTTTATATTTTCTCTCTGAAAATGGTTGATTCTCAGACAAGAAAACAACATTCATCATCACTCACTGTGATTAGTATGATATATTATGTTAATTTGAGAGTTATTCAGAAAATATGAAGAAAATGGGAATGTCTGCTGGCAACCAGGGATGAAAATGTGGGCAGTGGTAAGGATTTCGATCCTTAGCTTTGTGATCTCAAGCAACCCTCTTTCCAAAAGTGAATGCAGTTTATTAGATGAATTTACAGAGCTCAGGATGATTATTTATTTATTTTTTCTCATGTGTATCCTAATTCATTTTTTTTTTAAGTTTTAAAATGCTATGAACCCCCCTGTCTTAGCAGGGAATCTTCACACCTCTAGTTTGAAAAAAGTCAGGAAAGTGGGTGAGTCCAGCTTTGTTTAGGTGTGAGTGTCTAGTGGTGAAAGAGGGAAGGGTTTGTATGAAAAGGGGAGTTTCATTACATGCACTGCAGCGGCAAAACACAGATGCAGGGAAGGTAGACAGTGATTGGGAATGCAGCGGATCTGCGAGCTGTGTGGAAGTGGAGGATTTTCAGTCCATAATATTGTAGTGATACTGTGAACTTAGTAACTAAATCATTTTGACTAAGTTATGTCTTTAAAAACTAAAAGATTACTGCTTATGATACTAACTAACTTTGCCGTCTCAATAAACAGAAACAAAGAACATTGATCACACACTTACCAAATCTGTAGAGACAGGACAGTCAATCAACGAACCTGGAAGAAAGCAAAAACAACCATTTTTCACTTGTTAGCTAAATATTTGTGTCTTTAGTGTTTTTAGCAACGTGGAACACATATATGACTGTCAACATCTTAAAAAGGTCATGGAAACAGCCTTGGTGGAATTTGAAAAAAAAAATGTCAACAAGAAATGTAGACAGAATTCTGATGCTAGCATTTATTGTTTCAGAGAAATTGAAGTGATTTTTGGAATCAACTTTATTTCTAAAATTAAATTAAATATTATAAACAGCTATTTAATTATATTATATACAGCTATTTAAATATAGATTATTAATAACAAAAGATTTGAGGAACATGTCAACTTACTGCATTGTGGCCACAACATTTAAAGGTTGCTGAAATTACCAGTGCACTTTATTGATATGAAGATATTTCTAGATCTTGGTTTGATTATAATTTCTAGTTTTGGCTGCCCTTGAAATGAGTCACAGACCACACACACATCTGCAGTAATATTTTTTTAAATACAAAGATAATTCAATCTCATGCATTTGTTGCAGAGGACTCGCATGATAAAAACCATTAAAAATGCATGAGGAGAGTTCAGTTTAAACAGATTACTCTAACTTTATTCTGTTGTATTTAATCTACAAACCAAGCTGCATGCTGAAATAGCCATAACACTACAGCAGTAAAATGAGAGCATGCAGTGATGAGTGTGCAAGTTGTGTTTGTTACTATAGCAACAGTAGGCTTTGGTGCTGGTTCTTTCAGAAATATCTGAGTGGTAGAGAAGAAAAAACAGGGTAGTTTGAAATCAAATTTAAATATTTTTGCCCACATAAAAGATAAAACAGGAAAAGTAACAATCAGCAATTCACATTTACATTATTTGAATGCTTTAGCAGATTTTTCTGCACTATTTTTGACACTTTAAGTGCTTTTACCCAATCACGTGTAAGCAATTTTAAATACATGGGTAGTATGTGGAGCCTCAGTTTTGACCACTCTCATTGGTAGCCAAAAACGCGTTTGACCATATTTCTTTCATTATAGTGGCTCATGTGCTTGAATGTATTTAAACATCCACAAGACCACCTATCATCCCCCTACTGACCTAATTCTTAAACATTATGGGATCTTTTGTTGAACTATGCTAGCCAGGATTTAAACATTTACAGGCATCTGAAACTGTAGGTTTGTTTTAAAAGCCAAAAAGTAAAACATTATTGCCAGTCTTGATGTACCATAAACCCACATTGTTCAGTGTAGGTTTGGTACTATAAGAGTAAAGATGAAAGTTTTTACTTGTTTTCTGTTACCCTTGTTTGCATTTGTGTGTAAATTGTGCAGAGGTTGCAAAGTACACATTTTCTTCACTCAAGCATAAGTGCAGATACTTATTTTTAAAACTACTATGGTAGAAGTACTGACTGCACTTTTTTACTCATGTTTAAAGTATTTTCCCAGTGATGGGTTGCAGTTAAAAAGGCATCCACTGCGTAAAACATATGGTGGATAAGTTGGCGGTTCATTCAGCTGTGGTGACCCCCGATTAATAACGGGACTAATAACGGGATTAATGCCGAAAAGAAAATTAATAAATTTATAAATGATACATTAGGAACTCATTGGAACTAAAAATAAATCTTATTGTTTAGAGTATTCATAAAATTTAATTAATTGATTTAGCATTAACTGGTAAATTGTTGACAACAAATGCATAATTATTAAAGTTACTTTTTTTACTGTATAAAAATTGTGCAAAATCATTTTGCTCTATTAGATTGAGAAATCAGAGAAAGCCTGTATCATTTATATACGCCCACACACAGACCCTAATCACTGGAAAAGTGGTCAACTGGATGTTTAAACGGCAGGTTTGAACAGGAATGTGTCTCCCTTGTCTATTTGTGGTCTGGTCAACCCAAAAGCATCTTATTACTCACTGTGTTTCAGTCATGTTTACATCGCCGACTCATCCACATGAACCATCCTTGCCTTTCTCATTGTCAGCTTGTCATTGTAAAGTATGCATTATAAAAAATGTAATGACAAAAGGTTAAGACACGAAATATATATATATATATATATATATATATATATATATATATATATATATATATATATATATATATATATATATATATATATATATAATTTTGCTTTTTTATATATTTTTTTCAAAGTTTTCTAAGTTATACGAGTTTAACTTAATATTTTTAGTCAGTTTGATTGATTTAAGTTGCGATGACTGGAAAACTGTATTTGATTCAACTAATAAATTTAAGGCAGCAAGAATTATTTTTTTTTTACAGTGTAAGTTGGGTAATAGCCTGGTTATAAAAGCATTGCACTGTACACAGGTGTGCAATGACACAATTAGACTGAAGATAGACTGATAGAAAGTAGACTGAAGATTAAATCAAGAAATCATGCAGATTGCACAGTGAAAATAATATATTGTGCCATCTTTATTGCATTTTAACTTTACACTCAGAATGTACAGAAGTAAAAAACAACAACAACAACAACATCTTATGTGAAGTATTTCACATTAATATTTATGACTTTTCTTATTATTCTTCAATGAACTCATTTCCAACTCCACCACATTTTAGGAATAATTTGAAAGGTATCCAAACTCCCTCAACGATCTTATATTTATCTCTTAATATATACTGTAGGTTATCTTTTCCAGCAAAATGTAAATATAATATTTACTCACACTTCACTTGTTCAAAACCTGTTTCTTTCTTCCGTTGAACATGAAAGAAGACACTTTAACAAATGCTAGATTCTGGGACACATTGATTTCCATAGTCATTTGTTTTCCTTCCATGAAAGTTCTAGCAACCAGCATTCTTCAAAATATGTTCTTTTGTGTTCTTTTGAGGTAATTATTTTTTTAGGGTGAACTAACCCTTCAATAGCAGCTGACAACCACTAAAACAGATGTTTGCTGTTTGTTCAAATGATGTACTTAAAATGAGCTAATGCAACACAATTCTTGAGTTTTTGGAGGGGGGGGGGGGCAACTTAATTATTTTATGTTCATTCTACTTAAATTTGTAAAAACTAAAGTTAAGGAAAACAATGTTTACTATAAATATACATGTTGTGATGCTTGCTTCAACTTAAAAAAAAAACTTTTACATTTAAGGAATTAAGACTAATATTTTAACTAATTTAAGGAATAAAAACTAATAAGTTAACTAAAGGAAAACAATGTTTACTATAAATGTACTACAATCATGTTGCGCTGCTTGCTTCAACTTTTAATATCTCTCTTGTGCAATATCCTGCACAACATCTTATGTGTATAGTTAAGTAACTTATAGTATATGTTAGCTATGCATACACTAAAAATAAAACCAAAACAAAGTTGACTTAACTTAAAATTTGAAGGCAACAAACTTCAGGACATTTTTGAGTTGACTCAGCTTTGAACCCAATTACTGCACTTCACTTGATTTAAGTTGAATAAACTAAAAAATGTCCTGAAGTTTGTTGCCTTAATTTTAAGTTGAGTAAGTTTTTGAAATAGCTCTTATGTCCAGTGTTGTGTTTGAATTTATGATTAATTATTTAGCACTGTTGTCCTGCGATTGTTCACCATTTCCAATCCTCTGTATGTCCACTAGGGCTAGGCAAAATTGCAAAAAAAAAAAAAAAAAAAAAAAAAAGATCATGATATCAGGTTTCATATAGTTCAGTATCAATAATTATTGAATATTTTCAACAATAATTAAAAATATGTTTTTTTATTACTTTATTATTAATTATCACCACTTTATTTTAATTTACCAACATTACTTAGGCAAATTGTTTTAGTAGTCAACAACAAAAATATTGAAACACATTTTTTATCTCTTTATTACAAAATAAACATAAGTGTTAAAGAGACTCTTAAACTTGATAAATAAAATGTTAAAAAGTGTGTGCAATGGTAAAGGTAGATCAAATCTGTAAGGTGTCATAATAATGATAAACAATACTCTGTTAACAAAAAAATTATGATAAATATGAGCTTTCGAGTTAAGGAACTAACCTTCATTAATCAAATACAGATTGCAACATTACAAATTCTGAAGTTCAATGACTACATTGCCCCCATGCTAGAAAATCTTTCAGATGGGGAGCTAGTGGCTGGGATGCACAAGAAAAGAAACCAAAAAGCCACTCTGGTGACATCCTTACATTTTTTTATTTATTTTAAATTTCCTTGCTGCTTTACAGTACTCATTTTCACATGTGTTGTTAATATTACCTAAAGTGACAAGCGCTCCCCTGGTGTCTTGTAACTAGGCGACCATTAACTGTTTTCTCAGTGGATAACAAATGGACAAACCATTGCTGCATTGATGTTTTTTAAGGTGCGCCTGAAAATGCACACACGTCACGTGTCCACCTCTTGCACACCATGTCGAGTCAAGTCGGGTCAAGTCGCACGCCTCCATTAGAAATGACAAACTTTTTTTTTTTTTTATTGTTGCAAAAAGTTTACATCACAAAACAGGGAACAATCAACATCGCAAAGCATGTTTACTATTAAAATAAATCAAATAAATTAAAAATGTTACAACTGCAACAAGGAGCAAGAAGCAGTACAAAACACTTACATCAAAGGAAAAACAAAACATTATAACAATAAATATTCTAAAAATAAAGTACATAGAGCTTTAGTTATTTTACTTTGGTTTCTGAAGTATTTGAAGCTTTGAGCCACTTTCTCTACCTCAGAAAAAGAAAACATTTAAAAGAGGGTCTGCCCTTTTCCACTTACTGGAAATGACAAACTTACACCATAAGCTTACTGGCATTCCTTTCAAGGTGCATGCTCAGCAGCCACATTTTAATAAAACTATTGTGCCGAAACCTCATACCGAACTTTTGTTTATCGTTATTGACAATGTTGTATGGTAAATAAATACCAATACTGTTTTTATCGGCCAGCCATGTCCACACATGTAATAGAATGACAAAAAATCTCAAATCGACTTGACTTGAACTTAATTTTATCATGTTGTTCCAACTTAAAATGATTGTGTGGAACACAGCATTTTTTTTTTTTTACAGAAGGGCATTACTTTTAAATGCTAATGCATAATTGAGGGTGTGCGTTTGATGGGCATGTAAAAAAAGGAATCTTTTACTCTGTTTTGCTTGTCTTAATACTTGGAGACGTTGTCTGTGGTGTTTGTCGTAGCCTGGAGGAAGCTAACACACACATATGGATGGCCCCCTCAGGGCTTCTTTTGTCTCTCCTCGCGTTTTGTTCCCTGTAAACTCCCGGGGAAATCTGGCAGTGAGCGCCGTCTTTACAGAGCGGTCCATCTGGAGAATTGGAGTCTGAGATAGAGCAAGAATTTGGATGCACAAGGTCACTTGGGTTTTTTGATCCTCATAAAACTTCCAGTCTGGCTAATTGCATCTGTTCCTATTTCACATTCCTGAAGCTTCTTTTGCCCTTTTCCTTTCATTCTTGACTGAGTTCCTCTCCCCCAATCACTGACAATCCTGCATCACTTTTTTTTTTTTCCTCAACCCACTTTGGAATGAAGAAGTGGCTCTCGGTTGCAACAGTTCCAGCTTTGTTTATCGTTTCTACGTTTGAAATGTTGCTAGTGGGCTTCAAAACGGTATTTGATGTCGTCTTGTCCAGTTTTGGTATTCCATTGTGTGGAACAGATGGAAAAATCACACATAGCTGGATGAAGTTAAGATCAAGTGGAGATTCACAGTGTGGCCAAAGCAGGGAATGTGTGAATGACTGAGAAAAACAGGCAGAAGAGGCTGTGCTACAATGATCTGAGCAGTTTTCTCTGTGGCCTCCTTCCAGACTCTGTTTCTTGGAGAGGAGACATGTTGATCACTTGATCTTACACACCAAAACCATACTAAACCTGAGCACATGGCAGGTATTTACAGAGCCGAAGTGTATGCTTTTATTTTAGAGGTTAAAAATAAATCCGCAGGCATGTCTCCATCTCTCTTTTCCATCAGTTTTCACATTCTACCTTTAGCCCAGGTTGTTCAGAAGCTCCTCGGGCCCATTCGGTTTCTTTTATTTCTTGGCGTTGTTTCTGTTTGCTTTCCATTTCGGGTTATATATCTGTCAACTGTTTAAGCCAGAAAGGGATGTTTGCCTCCATAGTTACCTTTTAGGATTTGACTCATAATGATTATCATAGCCATACTACTATCTAAATAGGATTCTCCAAAATAATCTGGGGTTCAAATGTTGTGGGGTTTTAAAATAATGAAATTCTCCTGTAAGTCTCTTATTCTTACAAAAGCTGCATTTGTTTGATTAAAAGGTATAGTAAAACCAGAGTTATGAATTGTGAATACAATTTATGAAGGATTCCAGACAGGACATTGAATTCAATTCAAGTTTATTTATATATTGCTTTTACAATGTAGATTGTCAAAGCCGCTTGACATAGAGGTTCTAATAAAGTCCAGATTTCAGAGATAAAGTTCAGTTTAGTTTAGTTCAGTGTGGTTTAAATTTCATTGCTAAAGGTTCAAACACTGAAGAGCAAATACATTTATGCGCAGCTCCACAAGTCCCAATCCAAGCAAGCCAATGGTGAGGAAAAAAGACTTCACCAACATACGAAGTGAAGGAAAAAAAAAAGCCTTGAGAGAAACCAGGCTCTTTTGAGCACAACCATTTTTCCTCTGGCCAAACTTCCTAGGCGCCGGAGGCTGGAGAACGTTGGATGTCTATTGTGGAGAACTGAAGGTGTTAGTAGGTCACTGGCGGGTGATTAGGCTGGCCCACAGGATTAATGCAGGGACTTGTCTCTCACTGTGGTCTTACAGGAATCAGTCTCATGCACTCCACTTCTCCATGACCACCACAGCATCGGCTCAGGATACGGCCTGGTCAAGAGTTATGGATACTTTGACATCATGTCTTCACAGGTCTTGGATCAAATCAATGGCGCTGCATAAACTCTGGGACCCTCGGGATGAGTATCCCCAGGTGGACTTAGTGAATAACGAAAAAACAATTAGCATAGCTGGTGTTTATAGTATATTTAAACGAGATGTAAAAATGAAGTGTTATAAATGAAAATAGTAGTTATATAAACATGGGTTTATATAACTACTATATAAGCATAGTTATATTTAAGAATGGGGTGTCCTTGAGGCACCCCATACTTTACTGGGCTGATTTGTGAAAGCTGTCCATTTATATTTACAAACTGGTAACAGACAGTTAAGTGTGACTTAAACCATTGTAGAGCCTGTCCCTGAACACCTGTAGAATTAATCAAGCAATCTATGAGGATATTGTGGTCATTGGTGTCAAATGCAGCACTGAGATCAAGTAAAACTAGTATTGAGACGCACCCTTAGTCAGCGGCTAAGAGTAAATTGTTGGTTATTTTCATGGTTTCTGTACTGTGATGAGGCCTGAAACCTAACTGAAACACTTTAAAAACATAGTTAGCATAATTTGGCAGAAACAACATTTTCTAGTATTTTAGACATAAATGGAAGATTTGAAATATGCATATAATTACCTAGGTTGCTGGGTTCCAGTTGTGGTTTTTTGATAATAGGCTTAATAACAACTAGATTTGGAAAATGACCTGAAGATAAAAAAAGAGTTGATGAGATTAAGAAGAGGTTATTCTACTACAGGTAGTACTCTTACTCTTTCAGTAATTGTTGTTGGAATTGACTTTAATGTACATGTAGCTGACATGTTTTTAAAATTAAGTAAAGCACTTGTGTTTTAAACGAGTCGAAAATCTTAAACTTGTTCAAATAAAATGTAAACATTATGACAAATAAAATGTATGCTGATCTGTATTAAAATAACAGATTATAATTATGTATATAAGCAATATCACATGAGTAGCAGAGCGATATGGCTGTATATCGGCACTGGTGGGAGGCATGTGTTGGCACGAGGCCGCGGGCGGAGTGCTTTAGTGCCCCCACCAGTGCCGATATACAGCCATATCGCACTGCTATGAGTGTGAAATTGCGTTTATACAACAGTTTGATGGCATAATTGTGTAAATAAAAACAATCAAACATGGAGAGTCGCAAAAACCCTTTTGTATGAGGAACTACTTTCTTCCGCGTTGGATTCAAATCATAAGCTGACAGTTAAACAGCTGAGCAAGCATCTTTTAAACTTTAGATCTGTAGTGTCTGCTTTTTGCTGGTTGTATGTGGGCGGAGTAATAAACAAAGGGTAAAGAGGTTGTACGAGTGCTGATATCACTTAAATAAATCAAGGCTATCAGTCAGATTCGAGAACCAGACAGAACTGTTGTATATATATATATATACTGTATGTATACTGAAATACATTTTGGTTTATATAAAAATATTATTGGATACTGATGTTTTAGTATAGTATAGTATAGTATAGTATAGTATAGTATAGTATAGTATAGTATAGTATAGTATAGTATAGTATAGTTGGGCGGCATGGTGGCTCAATGGTTAGCACTGTCTTCTTGAAGATTGCTTCAACAGTGCCTCAATGGTTAGCACTGTTGTAAGAAGGTTGCTGGTTCGAGTTCTGGCTGGGTCAGTTGGCATTTCCGTATGGAATCACATCACAACCCACAGTTTAGAACGCATGTGACCCACGGATCAATAACTTTTTTTGAACTTGTAGGATAATCCAACATTTTTAACGATTGCAGAGAGATGCCTCCCGCATCATTCAAATCACGTGTATGAAAGCATTTTGGCCTCCCTGTAAAATGATGACGGAAAACATTGTGGGGGGACCTAACTAAATGGTTTCTTAGGTTATTAATTAAAGGTGTTTTCTGTCACTGTTTGTTTAGCCTGC
The DNA here is from genome assembly GCF_052040795.2 of Danio rerio. NCBI lineage: Eukaryota > Metazoa > Chordata > Actinopteri > Cypriniformes > Danionidae > Danio > Danio rerio. The sequence goes on from NC_141032.1 coordinate 30,218,870, forward strand.
GTTAATACATTTGGTGTAAAGCTGCACAATTAAACATGAAAAGATTGTGATCTCAATTCAAACCCACGCAACATGGATGATAAATGATAAGGATTTACATTAAAATTTTAATTATGTATCTGGTGATGTATTTGTTTGATGTATTTAAATGCTTAATGAAATTTTAAAATTTCAGATGATCAGAACAGAGATTAATTATTAATGTTCAATAAATAAGATTTTGCAATGCATCTGTTTGAATATTAACATCAAATGATTTCACTTTATTTTCAAATAGTTGAACACTTTTAACTTAAGTAATCCCATTTTGTTGGGAAGCTACAGCAGGTTCCATGTTGATCAAAATTTATTTTCAGTTCAAGAATCTTGTTGACATGCTTTAAAGTAAACTTTTTTAAGCACTAAATCCTACATGCACTATAGTTAAGCCCCTGTGGACTGGCGGTGCAGGTTGCAGCATGGTCTGGTTCATGTGCTTCTCATCCCTCTAACCTGTGTTAGTAATTAAAAATAATTTTCAGTATCATAAAAAATCCACACAATTTCAAGTTACTCATCAACCAAATACCCAATCCCAGCATGCATTTCTGTTGGAAATCACTTTCTTTCAATCTCTTCCTCCTAAGTTGTCCCTGTTTTTTTCTTCTTTTTAGCCCCTTTCCTTCCTAATGTGCTATTGGGGCCATAAAGGTTATTGTTGCAATGGCTCTGAAAGTTAATGAGCACTGAGGGTTGCTTGCTTTGTTTCAGCACTTGCCCTGGGACTTCACATAATCTCTGTAATGACCGTTAAGCTTAGTTATTGTTTCAAATACATAAATGAGCTCCTATCCTCAGATCAGAGGATGTATTGTGTGGGTGTTGATTGCATGGGTTGTTTGAGAAAATAATTTCAAATACACATATATTATTAAATTATTTACTTTAGACTAGACTTTTTTACTTAGTGAATAGTTTCAGGGTATTTAAACCATTATGTGGTGAACATGTGGTGAACTTTTAGCATGTCCACAAGCCATTTGAGCCGTAATGAGGTTATATAATGAAAGGAAATGAGACCAGCTAGTTTTTGCTTCAGTGAAACAATCTCTCATAGATTATTTTAAACAGTTTCGTTTTTTGCTGGACGTAAAGCCCGAACTCGTCATTGCTGGTAATGAGGAAACACATATCTCATACTTGGGAAGTGGCCATCACTGCCATTTTCTCTTGAACACTATAAAGCCTTATTCAGAATAAAGAGTGTTTGAGGTTCTTTGGCTTCCAGCAGTTATGGCAGAACATTGTGGGTTTTTAATTGCCACTTTCACTTGTTCTTGTTGTCTTTTTGCTACAATCATTTACAATATAAAATTATCACAATCATTCTATGTTGTCTATTTGTCTATTAATTTATATTTATATTTTTAATAATTTATTATTTCTACTAGTGGTTTTTATAAAGTAGTAGTTGTAATAGTAGTGATAGTACTATAATAATAATAAGAAGAAGAATTAAGAAAAAATAATAATTTTACGCGGCGTAGTGGCGCAGTAGGTAGTGCTGTCACCTCACAGCAAGAAGGTCGCTGGGTCGATCCTCGGCTGGGTCAGTTGGCGTTTCTGTGTGGAGTTTGCATGTTCTCCTCATATTCGCATGGGTTTCCCCTGGGTGCACCGGTTTCCCCCACAGTCCAAAGACATGCTGCACAGGTGAATTGGGTAGGCTAAATTGTCCGTAGTGTATGAGTGTGTGTGGATGTTTCCAAAAGATGGGTTGCGGCTGGAAGGAAGAGCATCCGCTGCATAAAAACATGCTGAATAAGTTGGCGGTTCATTCTCCCTGGTTTAATAAAGGGACTAAGTCGATAAGAAAATGAATAAATACTACTAATAATAATAATAATAATAATAATAATGATAATAATAATAATAATAATAATTGTTATATTATTATTATAACCTTATGTATCTTATTTATTTATAATGGATTGTAAAGTTATATTATTATTATGGTTGTTGTTGTTGTTGTTGTTGTTGTTGTTGTTGTTGTTGTTGTTGTTGTTGTTGTTATTATTATTATTATTATTATTATTATTATTGTTGTTGTTGTTGTTGACTGTCTTATTTATTTATAATGAATAGTAAAGTTATATGTTGTTGATAATAATAATAATAATAATAATAATAATAATAATAATAATATGATAATATAAATTATTTATTTTTAATGGATTGTAAATGTAAATATTATTGTTGTTATTATTATTAATATAGACTGTTATTTATTCATTTATTTATTTATTTATTATAGATTGTAAAGTTTTATTATTATTATTATTATAATTATTATTATTATAGACTTTTTTTTTATAATTGATTGTATATTACAAATTACAATTGTATATAACTTCAGTTTTGTCAAGTGTATATATAATTGAACACATTTTAAATTTTGAACCCAAGTATACTATATGTGCCCATATGCCTTCATGTTTCATATTTTCAGATTATAGGAGCTGTAAAATTAGATTAAAGGATGCCGAACTTGCATTAACTGTGTGCTGGACTGAGCAGACACTGATAGCAGAAAGCAGCTGCTGACAGATTTCACTTCAAGATCAGTTTAACTGAAAAAGGTCTAAAATTCAAGCTTGTCTGAGTTTCCCCTGTGGATGCTCCTCTATTTGACCTCTTTAAGCAAAAACCTGGCTTACAGTCTAGACCATAATATATTGTTTTTTTTTTTGTTTTGTTTTTTGTGATGCAAGAAACATTAAGCAGAAATGATTTGAGGAAGAGGACCATTTTCCCAGAAATGTATGCACGATATTTTCTGATTTTGCAATTTCACCAATTAAAATTATTTTAAACAAAGACACAGCAGAACCCTTGTTTATTTCATTCCTACAATACTGTGCCCTTTTTAACAAACTGATTTGTGAACGGTGTGCAAGATTAATTCAGACTAGCGTTAATAGCTGCCACACACCGACATTATGAAAGTTTTAACCATTTTTAAAGGCAGCACAGTGGCTCAGTGGTTAGCATTGTCACCTAACAGCAAAAAGGTTGATGGTTCAAGTATTGTCTGGGCCAGTTGTCATTTCTGAGTTTGTATGTTTTCCCCGTTTCACCGCTAGATGCTCGGGTTTCCCCCATAGTCCAAAGACATGCGCTATAGGTGAATTGAATAAGCTAAATAGCCCTTAGGGTATCAGTGTGTGTGTGTGTGTGTGTGTGTGTGTGTGTGTGTGTGTGTGTGTGTGTGTGTGTGTGAGTGAGTGTGTGTGTGTGAGTGTGTAAGTGTATTTTCCTTTACTGGGTTGCAGAGGGGCATCCGCTGCCTAAAACATACAGTATGCTGAAATAGTTGGCGGTTCATTCCGCTGTGGCGACCTCTAAAATAAATGAATGAATAACCATTTTTATTTTTTTATTCAAATGCAATGCTTCTCCATGCATCCATAGACTTTACTTAACCTGGCCGCCCAGGTGTACATTAATGGCTGCCTAAGTATATTTAGTGACATTTATTTTTTTACTAGTATATCATCCTTTTTCTTATTTGTTTCTGTCCATTACCCAAACATCAGCAATCGATTAACCAGTAGAAAATCTTCTCTCGTTTACCCGTTTTCGTAAGCTACTGCTTGGTCAGTGTGCGAGAGAACTGTCAATACTCCCACAAATAGTCACATGCTCTGCAGACCTACAAAGATGCACTTTGGCACTTAAAAATGCATCCAGTCTAGGTTTCTAAATCTCTGGGATTTTGCTTTGGTTTTTAAAGTTGTCAGTTAAAAAGCACATTTTTGTATTACCTTTTTCTTTAAGCCTACGTATAAGCCACAGCTGCGAGAGCGAGAGAAATAATTCATTCTTTAATAAGTCAGAAAAACTTTACTATATACTCGGAAAGGATGCACATTTGCCTTATTTAAATAATTGACGTTTTATTCTTGTATTTGAGCAGTTTGTATTTGAGAAAATTCACCCAGATGTCGGATGTACCGGGGAAGCTACTGTGACTCTGATGATTACAGTGATGGTAAAATCATATTAACATAGTCAACAAGTTCCAAAAGTGAACGAAATGTGCTTTATTTATTACATTACGATTACAAATCTATCTACATTCACTATTTGCTAAAACGATAATAAATTACTTAATAAATTATAATATTAAATATTAAAAATATTAAAATATTAAATTATAAAAATTACTATTAATTTTTACTACTAAAAATTCAGTAATAATAAGTAATATTAAGTAATAAGTAGTAATAAAAATTACTACTAAAAATTACTATTACTGATCAATGTTTTGAACATAACAACTAGCTATTATATTACAAATCTTCCATTTATGTCTAAAATAACAGAAAAAGTTGTTTCTACTCAATTATGCTCCTTTCGGCAGACAAACAATGTTTTGGAAGTGTTTCAGTCAGGTTTCAGGGCTCATTACAGTACAGAAACCGCATTAGTGAAAATAACCAATGATTTACTCTTAGTTGCTGACCAAGGGTGCATCTCGCTATTAGTTTTACTCGATCTTAGTGCGGCAATTAACTTATCCAGCTAATGTTTTAATGTTGCAGCCCTTCCAGCTGCAACCCATCACTGAGAAACATCTTTAGATACTCATTCACACTCATACACTACGGACAATTTTGCCTAACCAATTCACCTATACCGCATGTTTTTGGACTTGTGGGGGAAACCAGAGCACCCAGAGGAAACCAACACAAAAAAGGGTAGAACATGCAAACTCCACACAGAAATGCCACCTGACCTACCCCGGACTCGAACCAGCAATCTTCTTGCTGTGAGGCGATAGTGCTACCCACTGCACCACTGTGCTGCACCATGTAAACACAATTAAAATAAATTAAACTAGAAAATATAACAATTAAAATGACATTATGTGAAATCTGAGCTTATCACAGGACACAACTTATTTCCACAAAACTGAATAAAAGAAAAAAATAGGCTATAGATGCTCATTAGCATAATAAAGGTTCATTTAGATATGTATGTGACTTTACCAGATTAATGCTATTGCGAAGAATATGCACATAACTGCATATTACATATTTTATACATCTAAAATGCCTTGGCAATACTGTACAAAATGTCAGCAGCAGACCTTACCTGTCGATGGGTGCATATGGTTTACCAGTGATCTAAGTCTCCATCGATCACACTCACACAGCTCAAGCTGCTCAAAGACTGATAAGTTGGACTATTTATACAGCACACAGACACACAGACTTTGCTGAGTCTTGTTATACTCTTATAAATATTACGATTTGTTTTCCTTGCGCTGACCTTCCGTGTTAGACCTTTGCTTTGTTGCTTTGTTTGTTTATGTTGTCTGTAGCCTGCCTGTACTGACCACTGTTGCTGGCCTGACCAACCTGCGTTTGAATCTGCACTCCCTTGTCCAGTGTCACATCACAATACAAATAGCATGAACGTAAGAAATATAGAAATAAAAAGTATTTTTAAAAACCTTTAACCAGTTGAATAAAAAACTGTAAAACTGTGTCATAATAAACAAAAATATTAGTAAATATTTAGTAAAAACAAATTAGTTTGTCATATAATGTTAACCATTAAAGTGCTCTGAGTAAAAGGTGTGTTTCAATCCAGCTACCAAAGCAAGTATATTTCAAAACTGTGGAGAGCACTGAAATGTACACTGATAAATACAAACTTGATAAAAGACACATCAGTTTAACAAGGCACACACTTACACATATACACACGCAAACACACACAGTCTACACCAATCTTCTTTTCCTACAAGTGATCCTGATTTGAACTTGAGGGTTTTACCCTATAAAGAGGCCAAGTGCAAAAGCTCCAGCTGGGTAGACTATGCCCAACCCTGAGCTGCTCAGTTCCAGAAACAACATCAAAAAAAATTCAGTTGGCTTCCTTCCCTACCTCTGTGAAACACCTCGACAGCCACAAATAGCCCCACACTTCATCATCGTGCTCCATGGACCACTTCTCCATCTGATTAGATTACTTTTAATTCTATTAGCTAATATAGATGTTATTTTTCATTTCATGCGCTGTATGTAATTGTATTTTTTCCTCATTACTTAGCGGAAACGATCATCTTGGTAAAACGATTACATAGTTTTTGTCATCATTTAAAGCTCTTGAGTTGGGCGACCTGTCTAAACGGGTCTTAAAACCACTGTTAGTTTTCATAGGCAAATAGTTGTGTGCTTGGGGATGTTGTGTTTTGTTTTCAGCCGTTTAAGACTCTGTTCTTTAAACCCAGCTAGCCGTGATGTTTCAAGAATGTGTTATGCGTGCTGGGTCTCTTGCCCAGTCTCATTTTTACAATCGAAAAAACTGAAGCGAAATATGAACCGGCCCCATATGTCTCTCCTTTAATTCACCCGTGCCTCATAAAAAAATAAAAAACCCTCTCTCTGCATACCGAACTATCAACAACATCAATTACACCAGCATATCTGCTGTTCTTCTTTTGTAGTTCACCTGTATCGGAGATTTAAGTTGGTTAAAAGAACAATGAGAAAACTTGATGTTTGAGATGTCAGAAAGTTAATCCTTGCATTATTTTATCTAGCACACTCTGCACTGCAAGCTATTGGAAAAAATGAAGCTGTGAAAGCGAGTGTGTGTTCTGTTTAATTACATGAGAACAAAATATTATTTTGGCCCTTCAGAGTTGAGCAGATTTGTTTGTGTGTGTGTGTTTAATAACATCTTTTTCTTATATCTTCTCGAGATCTGATCTGTGAGTCTGTGTATAAAGAGAACAATACTTTGTAACTGCTCTGCCAACCTTTAAAAATAATTAAAATTATTTTTTCCATCATGTCCTTGATTTACTTTACCCTACTCATATGAACTGCATGCCTAGTATTGACTATACATTCAAAATAAAGGCAAAGAAGCAGTGACTCTGTTTACATGGACATCATTAATCAAATTTTTTGCCATAATTTGAATAAGACAATAATATGATTGAGGTGTTTACATGAGTTACTTTTTGAATATTCCTTTGGTGTTCCATGTTACCGTACATAGTTTAATTTACGCAAATCTCATACTTATACAAAATAGTCTGCTAAAAACAGTATGCGTATAGTATGTTCAAATTCATATTATTGCAAATACAGTTTGTGAGAAGTACTCTCAGAAGTACCACTTCTGAGATTCTGAGGTGTTCATCCAATGGACGATACGCTATTCCATGATGCCACTTGAGAGAATTCATGAATGATGGGAATGATACCACTGACGCAGGTTGGTCTCGTGATAATGAAGAATGGTGGATGCAGCACATTCTAGTTCCATTCATACTACTCACATTTATACTATATAGAACTTTTATCCTAAAGAATGATGTAACATGGTCGTGTATTAAATTCAAATTTAACAAATACCTACTTGAGTAGTAGGTGATTTCTGGTGCAACCATTCTCATTTGTTTGTTGTAAAAAGCCTGACAACTGCCGTGTTTGTGTCCTGTTGCAAAATGTACCACGAAGTAATACAAAGTGGTATTAGAGTGATTAAAGTGTTTACATGTCTGTACAGCTCTCTAAAAATGCGACTACAAGAATACTCCACGTCTTTATTTAATTTCTCCTTAGTTTGATTATGACTTCAGTTGGAACTCAAAAAAAAAAAAAAACTACTTAGACCTGTATGAGTCTAAAATTTCATTCATAATAGTTTTAAAAATGTCTTAAAGTCTTACATTTTACTTGCTGAAACCTGCAGAAACCCTGAAATAAGCTTTCTTAAAAATGTGCAAAAAACAATTCCTAATATACTGCAAATAACCTATTTGAAGGGTTTTTAGCTATTTTTGCTGTAAACAAGTCTGTGTTAGTGTATGATTTTTTTGAGCCAGTCTTAAGGATCTGCATTGAAGACAGTCAGGCACTGAAGTTTCAATAGTTTGTGGATAATCCTTTATCACCAGTTAGAGAAAAAAGTAGCAGCTCAATGTGTTTGATGTTTGTGAGCCAGCAAGTTCTCTTCTAGCATTTCAAGCACATTCAAGCTTTGTGATTTCAAGTATTTTTATGTATATATGAGTATACATGATTGAAATACAAATGTTCTGAAAATCAGTTAGCGCAGCTTATTTTTTAGGTCTGCCTTTAGACTGTCTGAGATGCTGTTGCAATAATGTGTTTTTTATGCTACAGTTTCTATAGTTATTGTTGGGAATGTACTGATCCAAAAAGTTTTTGATTTATGTATTTCATTGATTTTAATCACTTTAATGTACTTGAAGTTTGCACACAACACTTGAAAATCTAACATTTGGAGCAGTACTCTATATTAGTATAATTGATATTGAAAAGGTACAGAAATGAAAAGATGGAAAAACAGTTAACTTATATAACAAAATTTAATAGATAGTCGTCCATTGTTGTCCATTGTCATTTATTTTACTTTATTTTTCGCAATTTTATGAAATTTATTTATTTTTATTTTTATATATTTTTTATTTATTTATTTTATTTTTGGCAATTTAAATAAATTTAATTTAATTTAAACAAATTTTATTAAATTTAATTACATTTATTTTAATTTAATTTTGTTTTATTTTATTTTATTATAAATGTCAATCTGTAGGTCGATTAAAAATCAATGCATGGTTCATAGAAGCACATATTTGAGTTTCTACCAATTTTTGTAATTTATTTATTTATGTATTTTTGGTTATGTGCTGTTTTAATGAAAATTTGTGTTCCTGCATTATGTTCATATCTTTTTTTTTTTTTTTTTTTTTTTTAATTAGTGCCTTTTTTAGAGCACTTTTTAAATTACCCAATCTTTGACATTTTTTTTTTTTATTCATTTATACAGCTTGCTGTGACTTTCTCAAAAGTACTGATGTGGCACACAATAGCAACTCTGTGATAGTCTTGGTTCTTTGTTTATTCTTTTCCAGCCTGATGAGTTGACAAATGCTCTGGAAATAAGCAACATCGTCTTCACCAGTTTGTTTGTGCTGGAGATGCTCCTGAAACTGCTAGTCTATGGGCCTTTTGGGTACATCAAGAACCCGTACAACATCTTTGACGGCATTATTGTTGTAATCAGGTACGTGTGCTCTTGTTAATAACGCTGCCTGTGCCACTATTTGTTGATGTTCATCTTCATTTCAGTGTGTTATTTCACAGCAGTGACAGGCAGACTGAATGCAGCTATTACTGAATGATGGGACATCTGTTGCCTGTTCAGTCTGATGACTGTCAGCTGTCATGATGAGTGCTGCAATTTCACGCCCATCTATTCACTACTGACATAAATTAGCATATACTGAGATGTCTGAACAAGCGAAAGATTTAGCGTGGTACTGTTGTGATGGGCTCTCGCAGTTATTAATGATCAACATGTTTCATGGATATTCTGTGGTTTTGCTTGGAGGGGAGGAGCGGTCATATGTTGGTTTCCATGGTAACCCAATTCATTGTTGTGATGGTTGTTCATTGAATATCAGTTTTGTTTTCATTAAATGCTTTATTTAATTATATATAGTATATATTTAAATAATATTTTTACTGAAATAATGCACTTTTTTGCTATATATATATATATATATATATATATATATATATATATATACATATATATATACATATATATATATATATATATATATATATATATGTACTGTATATATATATATATATATATATATATATACATATATATATATATACATATATATATATATACATATATATATATATATATATATATATATATATATATATATATATATATATATATATATATATACTGTATATATATATATATATATATATATATATATACATATATATATATATATATATATATATATATATATATATATATATATATATATATATATATATATATATATATATATATATATATATATATATATATATCAGATATGTGTGTTTATGTATGTTGACAGTGTTTGGGAGATTGTTGGCCAGCAGGGAGGAGGTTTATCGGTGCTGAGGACCTTCAGGCTGATGCGGGTGTTGAAGTTGGTCCGATTTATGCCCGCCTTGCAGAGGCAGTTGGTGGTCCTCATGAAGACCATGGACAATGTTGCCACCTTCTGCATGCTTCTGATGCTTTTCATATTCATTTTCAGGCAAGATGAGAATTGATTTTCTGATGTTTGAATGTGCTGTGCATTCAGTTCGTTCAGATTTAATTGTATTTCATCATTTTGTTTTTCAGCATTCTAGGCATGCACTTGTTTGGGTGTAAATTCGGCTCTGAGAGAGATGGAGACACACTTCCCGACCGAAAGAACTTTGATTCTTTATTGTGGGCCATTGTTACAGTTTTTCAGGCAAGATTCCTGCAGCATACACAAGCACCAATTTTGATTAAGCATCCAAGTGATGAAATCATAAACATACAGCACCAAATATAACGTAAATGTGCCCTACATCTATTTTTGTTGTTGCGATTAATTGTATCCGAAATCAAAGTTTGTTTTGACCATATGTATGTATTATATATATTTATTATTTATATGTGATACAAAGACATACATGGAAACAAAACTATATAAAACAATTGTGTACATGAATATTTAAAATTTGGATCATATACACAAATATTTTATATCTAAACATAAATAAACAAATAAATGTGTATACATGTGTGTGTTTATATAGTAGACATACTAAATATACACAATACACACACTTAAATTCTATTTAAACAAACTTTAATTGATTAATTATAATTAAATATTTGCCCAGATTTTTTATAGCCCAGATATTTACAAATGGTCATGCAATGCACATTTTATAAATTAAAATAAAATAAAATAAATTAAATTAAATTAAATTAAATTAAATTAAATTAAATTAAATTAAATTAAATTAAATTAAATTAAATTAAATTAAATTAAATTAAATTAAATTAAAATTAACATTGCTTAATTCTTCAATTAAGTTGCTTAAATCTGATCTTTTAGATGGCTTATTTCAGGAAATATTGATCTACACAATTAAATAAATACATTTTGAGATTTTAACTTTTTTTTTTTCTAAACAAGGAAGGCATTAAGCCAAAATGTTTATTGTTTTGTTTGCTGAAGAATGTAAAATAACATAAAAAAAGAAATTCTTGAAATTTCTACATGTACCAATCTATTATTGAAATCAAACAGTATCTTTATTGTAATTTATTTAATGTTTTATAATAAAATCTAATTTAAACATATTTAATTGATGTGCATAAACATTAAACATTACATTTCTTAAACTGACAATAAACAGTGCATTTATTACAGTGTTTATCAATGTTTATTAATGTTAGATGATAGATTAACTAAAGGGATGACATTTAGAGTTGTTTTTTATGTTTTTTATTTCAATTAAAATTTTATTATCACACTTTTGTAGCAAGATATGTTATTGAAGCATGCCACAGTGTACAATTTACCATATCTGCTTGAGAGCAAAGGATTCCAGTACAAAAAAAACTAAAACATTTTTAATCAATTTTGCCAGCACAAAAATAAACTGTAGTTTTAAAATCAAATTAAGATTGATTGATTGATTGATTGATTGATTGATTGATTGATTGATTGATTGAAAATTCCAGAGAGTTGTATTTTAAATTTACATTTGATCAATTAAATGCTGACATGACTGACATGAAGGAATTATTTCAAAAGCATAAAAAAGTACCCCAAAATTTTGTGCAAGTGCAAATGGTAGTTGAATATTTGTTTCTGATGTTTGTCTACTATGTCACTGCATATCAGATCCTGACTCAGGAGGACTGGAATAAAGTGCTGTACAACGGGATGGCCTCCACCTCTCCTGTGGCTGCTCTGTACTTCATCGCCCTCATGACCTTTGGGAATTATGTCTTGTTTAACCTCTTAGTTGCTATCTTAGTGGAGGGATTCCAAACAGAGGTAAAGCCAGTCTCCAACATATCCTCTGCATTTTCACCCTTTTTTCCCTCCACATTTCGCAGTCTGTCATCTCCTCTTTGTCCTTTAGAGTCTAGCACCTTATCTTTCTTCTCGAGCTCACTCTTGTACCTCTCCGTCTAACACTTTGTCCTAAACAGACACGACTTGACAAGATTCAAGTGAAAAGCAATTTTTCTGTCCAGGCTGAAAGCGAAAATGCCGCTCGACACTCAAAATCACAGCCAATCTGTTTGCGCGCATTCTCACACTCCACTCCACAGCTGAAAAGCGTGAAACTAAGAGCACGTACCTTGTACTTTCATGACTTTTCATTATGCTTCACTTGACCAAATCCTCTTCTTTTAAAGTTCAAGGATTGAACTTGAAGGACTTGACAAGTTAAACTTCCATATCAATCTCCTCTCATCCTTTTTTTGATGTTTGATATATGTGAGGAGCAATTTTAGGTCTAAGTTTCTTTCTGTGTAAAGCTGCATGGCTCAACACCTTATATTGCTGATTTAGGCTATAATATATTACTCATAGCAGAAGTAGTTAAAGTAGAATGCTAGTTTATTTTGAATTTAGCTAGTTTAATAGCGTTAATAGAATAAAATGTACATAAAACCTGTACTTATATACGGGCAAAGAAGAAAGTCTTTCCTTTGACATTTTTGAGTGTGTGTTTACACTAAGAGATATTTTATCTTAATTAAAATACTGTATGTACACATTTAGAATAATAACATAGCTACAGTAGATTACTGGCTAAAGCTTTAGTTCTTTTCAGGTTTTTCTAAATTTTTTAAAAAAAAGTTGCCGGGGTCGCCACGGTGGAAGGAACAAACAACTTATCCAGAATATGTGTTTTACGCAGCAGATGCTCTACGAGCTGCAACCTATTACTGGGAAATACCCATACACTCTCACATCCAAACCAACATAGGAAGAATATGCTATCTCCACACAGAAATGCCAACTGGCTCAGCTGGGACTCGAACCAGCAACCTTCTTTCTGTGAGGCGACAGTGCTAACCACTGAGCCACTTTGTCGCTCTTTTTTAAACTCTTCTGAAGTTAAAATAATAGCTTTGATGGCCTTAAGCTGTGTTCACACCAGATGCGGTAGGCGTGGATAAATCGCGTTATTGGCGCTGAAATAGACATTTTTAGTTCACTCGCTTCATTTGTGCATCAAAACGGCTTTATTCACGCATCAAATTTACTGAGCAATATACGCAGATTTGCATGATGGGCAGGGCTTTTGTCTCCCCAGTGACTCTAGCTTTGGTGCTAGATGGCTAACATGGATTTTATTGAGAGAATACCTGTACTTTATGTGCTATAGGAAAGCTGATAAACAGCGTCGATACATTTGTAGCCATGTCTGAATCCACTAGATCTATTCTGAGGTCCACTTTAGTGGAACTCGAACAATTCAGGCAAAATGCGCAATACTTCATTTGCGTGAATCGCGTTATTCATATGTATTACTCCGCAGGATGTCTATTCTTGTCTTTGCATTGATTTAACATGTACATCACTTGCGCTTGATGCTTCTTCCGTGGCTGGTGAGAAAGAAGACATTTGTACAGTAATATGTGTGCGTATATTATTATATGTTTGGTATTTATTTTTAAATGTAACAGTAATGGTCAATATTGGCTTAATATAACACCCCTGATATTATGCCTTAAGAAGTACACTTTAAATATCCAAATAATACGTTAATTTAACCTTAAATAATGAACGTGAATTCATTAGAGTACATAATGTAGTACATAAAGCTGCGTCCCAAATGACACACTGTGTACTTTTGCACTTACATACTCCACAGCATAGTATATGAATGTAGTGTCGTCCCAATTGGAACACTGATGTTTTTTTTTTTACTAAGCTGAAATTCAAACCGTTTCCCAAATGTCATTTGATGGTTGCCAAATTAGTGAAGTAATAAATGACCAGACAGCCAAATAATACCTGCCACGAGTATAACCACATTTACCACCAGGAGGCACTATAATTATTCTCGTAGGAGAATTTGGCTTTTACAATCCAAAATAAATAAAGTATTTCAACGTCAGTGTGCAAATCTCCACCACTTCCAATATGCGAGCATATTCATTTTAATGGTTGAATAAGTTTATCATCCTGGTATTTTAAGAACACTTATTCTTTTTAGATTTTCAGTGTGAATGCACTACTAACACTATTTATTTTATAAAATGGCCTAGAATAGTGCATACTGTATGAATGCGATTTAGGACACACCTGATGTTTAAGTGCATTGTATATAATTGGTCATCTGGGACGGAGCTACTACTTTTTTATTGCAGCCAAAAGAAGGCATCATGATAAAAGAATATTTACTTAAATTTTTATATTTAGATAGTTACAGTAGCAGTTGTTGGGAAAATAGCTGCCTGGGAGTATTTCCAAGATGGCCGATACGTGAACTAAATTGGGCCACCGCACCAGAGAAATACAGCAGCAACTGACAAAATGTTGTGTTATTGTCACAGCTGGTTAGGACAGACACTTGAAATGCTTGTTGCTTTGTCTTGTCATGCCTGTTTAGGACACTGCCAACTATTATTTATCTAACTAGAAGCGTTTCTTGTTCTGTTTGTAAAAGCGTCTACTCCTCACTCTTCTCATGCAGAACTCCTTCCTTCATTCTTTTTTTCTTTATCACCTTATTTTTTCCATGATCTTATGAGACCACTTATCTCCCAATGCATAGCAACCATTCTTCTCTGACAGAAAGACAGACAGACACAGACCAAAAAAATGGCCAGACTAAGATAAATCAGAGATATAAATGTGGAACCTATGTATCATTTTGGGTGGAGGGGTTGTTTTATTACCGTCTCTTTGGAAAGGAACAAAATGAAGCACGCAGGTACCTACCATGCAAAATTAAATACATTTTAAAAATGTATTAGTAAAAATATCAAGATTAGATGACTGATTTATATGAAATGAGGTAAGATGACATTGTATTTTTGTACATTTTACTGAAATGTTATTTGTACTGGATTTTAAAACAAATGTGACATTGTTTTTAGTCATTTTTGGCTCACAAAGTTAATTAAGCAAATAAAAAAAAACATTTAATGAAAATGGTATCTCTAGATGTTGATTTATTGTTCAATTGAGCAAAATCATTGTTGGAATAACAAACAGATGAATCAAAAAATCAAGTGCTTCTTTCCCTGCAACACCTCATTTGAGCAACAAAACACGTAATTGAAAATTGGTTTGTCATTCATTATAATTAGCATAATAAGATGGAAAATGAAAGTTCTTAGTGTGGATGAACTCACAGACCATTTTAGTTGACTTGAAAGAAGGTATTATCTGGACGGAGATCAGTTTTTTTTGCCCTTTCCCCTTCTCTCTAAAAGATGAGCGTGCCGCTTATGTGCCTGTCTGCCAGACAGAAATAGCTTTCATACTGCATCATGGCAGCTCAGAGGAAATTATGCTGCTTTCAAAATAAACTTCATACTTAAATACGAGAGGATAGCCTACCCTCAGCTGACCCTTGTCTGCCTTGTCTTACCTTTACTAAGTGCATTAGATTTTATAGTATTATCCAAACTGATCTGATCATCTATTAGGTATCGTTTCACTTTCCACTACAATCAACAAACACTGTAGTTGGCTTAATATTTTAACCTTAGTTTTCTATAAACATGGTGTTTATTTTTAGATGGCCGAACTTTTCAGTGCATCAGGGTTGCTGGGGAAACTGGTGACTGAATGACGCGTGTGAAGCAGAGAGAGATCAAGGGGCCAGAATGAATGTCCCTTCAGCAGCGTAATGTCCCGTCCACTGGAGCAAATAGCTTCACATACTGTAGTTGCACTGGCACTGCTGTAAACTATATATCAGCTTGTTCAGTGATCTGTCCATTAAGTTTGAAGAATAAATCTGGATTTTTTATTATTCTGGTTTTATTATTCCCACCAAAGCTGCATTTGTTTGGTTAAAAATTATATAAAAACTTTAAAGTTTTATATAATGATTGTAGTAGTAGTAGTAGTAGCAATAGTAATAATAGTAAAAATAATAATAATAAGTATAATAATAATATACTACTACTACTACTACTACTACTACTACTACTACTACTACTACTAATAATAATAATAATTATTATAATATTAATAACGATGATGCTACTAATACTAATTTAATAATAATAATTATTATTATTATAATTATAATATTAATAATGATAATACTACTAATAGTAATTTTATAATAATAATAATAATAATAATAATACATTAATAATAATAATAATAATAACAATAATAATAATAGTAAATCATATGCAAAAATAAATAATCTTGTGTGCAATTCTCATATCTTTTTCAAAAAAAGAGGCTACAAAAGCTGGCACAAAGAAAGGCACATTTTAACTAAAATGTCAGACTCTGACAAACTGCAGTGTGACATGCCCAGCACTCTCATTATAGGAAATGAATGCCAAGGAAGGGTGCCCAACTGATTTGTTACAGTTCTTGTAACAAGAAACAATAAAATTGACTAAATGTGTTTATGGCCTTGTTGAGCATAATTTTCCAAGAGTTTTGGAACATAAAAATTGTATTATGGACCATTAAAAAGTAATCTGACCCAGAGCACTAGTTTATGATCTTAAAGAAAATGTAGAATTAAAAAGAACAACATTAATGTTATGTGCATTAGGATTTTCCGTTAACTACATTCATTTCGCTTGGATTAATATACTGAATTACTCAAAAAAAAAAAAAAAAATGTGTTATGCATCATCTTATAGAAAAGTAAAACAAAAGGTAATTAATTTCAGCATGTACTGTACTGTACTGTACTGTACATGAAATGCAAACACCCTAAACTCCACCCAAAATGCAAGTGTTTAATTGCTGTATATAGTGGAATATGGGAGTCAATTTCTCATTATGTGTCTTTTGTCCAATTTCTAACTCTTCTTTTGTGCTTTTTCCCTTCTTTCTATCTTACCTTTTCATTCTTTGTGGTAAAACCCTAACACATGCCCAACCTTTAGGAAATTACCAAGCGGGACGATTTGCATGGCCAGCTGAGCTGTATTCAGCTGCCTATAGACTCAGGGGTATGTAGTACGCCGCATGAGACTAACCAGGAGGATCTCAGCGTTTGTGGACACTGTCACTTGTGATTGTTTCTTGTAGAAGCAGACCCGACTCAAAGTCTTTCTTCAGGTTCACTTGCTCAGTGCCTGGCGGCAGAGAACAAACCTTGTAGAGCCTCATGCTTTATTTCATCTGGCTGAAAGGATATGTTTGGGCTTATGGAAAGCCTCAGCAAAATCAGACAAAGCCAGGCCGACTGCTGTGCAAAAGCAAATAAGGCGACTGGGAAAATCCTTTTGAATAGAACTCAAAACATTTAACATGCAGAAGCTTCTCTTAATACCTCTTTACTAATTATTTTGATCTCATAGAATTGCATGCTATCCTCGTTTTCTTCATTTAACAAGACTTTCAAATTTTTGTTAGAAAACCCTCCGCTGAGTTCAGTAGCTCAGCGATGAAGGAAGTCCATTCAGTGAGCCAGAGCTGAGTGGAAGCACTTGACCCTGTTGAGGAGACTCGTCTGTTTTGTGATTTTGGACATCACATCCTGTATTTGTTTTCATTCATGCAGCTGTGCTAGGTGACACACATGCAGTGGAAGAGCACCGATGGCCTTTTACACATTTCAATACTTCACCTTGACAATAAAACTTTTGTAGAACACTTTGCTAGTCATTACTCAGGGGCTATTAGCACATCTCATGCTACAACATGCCTGAAATCTCTCTATCAGCAAGGTTAGTCAAGCCCAGTAGAATTCTCAAATTAAGACCTGTGATTAAGCAGCAGTCGCATAGCAAGCTTAATATCTTAATTTGAAAGTACAGCCCCGGTAGACTTTCTTTCACACTTTGTACCTGACCAAAACAGTTCTTGCAAACACCTTAGGATTTTTTTTTTTAATTCACTCTTGATGTTTTTAAGAGAAGTACAACACAATCTCATGACAGTTCAGTGTTGCCAACTTAGTGACTTTGATGCTAGATTTAGCGTCTTAAAGCACCTAGCATCAAATCTAGCAAAGACAAAAAAAGTTCATTACGGTTTCTGAAATTGTACAAGTTATATCAGAGATTCTATACTGCATAGTTCATGAAACAAAATAATTAGGTATGCATATAACAAAAATTTAAATATCACTTCTTTAGCACATAATTCATGTGATAAAAATGGATGTCATGACATGCGGTCAAGCTCAAAAGTATTTACACCCCTGGCAAAAACTGATTTAAAAATTCAACTAGCATTTTTTTTTTTAGCAGAAATGACAGATTTATCCTAAAAAACAATAAAACAATGTACAAGAGGTGTCATTGTGGAAAGAAACTATTTGTGAAGTTTATTTATAAACTAATTGTGAAAGGATCACATGCTTATTATTGACCACGGCTGGTCCCGCATTAGCCAACGAATGATCCACCAATTGTATGATTCTAACCTCACTATAAATATCCATGTAATACTACCAATAATAATAATAATAATAATAAAAAAACTAATAACTACTCCTTCTCCCTTTTCCTTGATAGGGTAGCCCAGTGGTTTTCACTGTGGCTTTACAGCAAGAATGTTACCATCTAGAGATCTACATGAGCTCAAGCTCCCCTCTCACCCTTCAAATGGGAGGGAGCGCCAAGCTCGAGGATCTTATGAGCTCAGGGTCTTATTTTCCGGGACAGCATGCCAAACACGCTTTATAATGAATCATCAGCTAAATGTAAACCATTGAACTTAGCTTCTAAACAAAAACTATAAGTTAGAAGTTCGGTTAGACTGTAAGTATGTGCAAATTTATGCATGCTTCTCTAGCAACATTTAGCGATAGAGCTTAGTTACTTTCAGTTGAAAAGAGTTGGCAGCACTGTAGGAGTGGCTGTAACTATATTACATTTGAGCAAATTTGAGGCACATTTTATATATTTGAACTTTCTCAATTATACATTGATCCATTTACACCCGATGAAGATTAGATTTTGTTTAACAATTATGCATTTTTGTAAATTCATTGGAATTCACCATCATTTGCAAAAAAAACTATTTGCATCAGATCTCTTTAGTGAATCATTTGATTCACTTAGCAGATCTGCTTGATTTGTGAACAATTTATTCACCTGCATCCAGCCATTTCAGTGAACCAGTTGAGTCAAAAACTGGTATGAATGAGATTGTGAATAAAGTACTGGAGTCAAATATCTTTTTTTTTCAGTGAGTCTTCTGATTTATTCACATATCTTTCAAGATGAGATCATTCTTCAGACTCAATGATTTGTTTACAGATCTCTTCGATTTAAGCTTTTACAAGTATCATGTCAAAATGTGGGGCATTTTGTTTTACCAAAAACAGTATACTACTTTTCACCCACATTTCTTTGCTTAGAAAGGCCATGTTGGAGTGAGGATAGTCAAGCCCAATCCAGACACAATGTCCACAGTGCTCAGTTCTGATCTTGCAGTGAGTAACCGTGGGCGCTAATGTTAAGCTAACAGCTAACTGTACTCAGAAGATGGTGGTGGTGGTTTCTGAAGATGCATAGTAGTGCTTCTCTGCTAGTTCAACCTATCACAGCTGTGTTTTGTTTCACTTTTGGTATAAAGGGGCATGGAGTTCTGACTTACATACAGTATCTCAACTCCAGTGTCATAGCTAACTAAGTTTTGTTTATTGTTGCCTTAGATATTGTGTTATTCCCTATTGACAAGTCCTATTCCCTGTTTTCCGTTGTAGTCATGGTGTGGATTAATTGCTGTTCAATTGTGCCGTGTTTTGTGTTGCAGTGATCCCACTGGTTTCAACTCAAATTTGCTTTTTTTCTTCATTACCCATTTACACGCTCATTACTAATGTATTGATTTTCTTTCAGAAACTGAAATGGACAAAGTTTTGATTCAGCTTGATGTTAATAAGCGAAGCCAATGGGATACATTGTTTGTAGGTGCATGGTTTGTCAGAATGGTCTCCCCTTTGTCTCATCTTTCTCTTTGACACATAGTATAGTATGGTGAACGCACACAATATTTAGTATTTGCTATTGGCAATTTTACATCCATTACTTAAAATTTGAGATTCTCAGTCATGCTATTAAATGTATAATCATTGTTTAAAAATAGAAACCTTAAAGTCCTTGATATACTTCAAGCTAAATCAAAGAATAAACATAGTGTAATGTCATTTCAAAGTAAATCAGGCCAAAACCTAATTTTATTTGGAGTTTGAAAGGGCCAATGTGGGCTTTCCAGATAATTAATTACTAATAAAGATAGCCATGCTAGTTCATGCTCTGGCATTCTGCCTTTATAAATATTAAATAAACACCAAAAAATCTGCTTTATAGTAGGGCTGACCAATTTATCATTTGAACATCGATATCACAATGTGTGTATCTGCAATAGTCACATCGCTGGATTAGATTATTTAATAAAGATTAAAAGATATGATTAAATATAACTTTAAAAGATTAATATACGATGATCACTATGTTATTTTACATTTTATTGATTGTTCAATCTCTGTACTTGAATACTGTTACTAGGGATGTCCTGATTAGGTTTTTTGCCCTCAAGTCCAAGTCATTTGATTTTGAGTATTTACCGATACTAAAATCCAATCCAATACTTCTATAATACATTAAAAAAGAATGAAGAAGAGCGAAGAAACAGATCCAGGATGTTTCAGATTTTTTTTAAATTCACCTTTTATTACATTCAACAACTCAGCACAACAAACAGAGCATTTCTGTGAGGTAGCTTGAACAATCAAGTAATAACTAACGTCTATTCTTCACTTTTGGACTATTTATTTATTAATTGTTTATTTTTTTTTGCAGATGCATTGCATTGAAAAAGACTTGATCATCCCAGTCAGTCTACAGGAATGATTTTTTTTTTCCAAATAGAGCTATTCAAATCATGTGAAATTATATTCATATCACATTGCAAAACAAAATACTGCAATGTCAGATTTTTCCAATATTTCACAGCCTTTCTTTTAAGTAGTGCAGTGAAAGTGTAATTCTAATAAAACAGTAAGCACTATTTTGTTTATTTTAAAGTCAGTTGCATTAAACCATTCGGTCCCACTTTATATTAAGTGGCCTTAACTAATAAGTACTTACACAGGAGTTAATAGTTTGTTACAATGTGCTTATTGTGTAAATACATGTATTTACTGTGTACTTATGCTTGATTAAATACCTGTATGTAATTACATCTGTAATTAACTTTTGTAATTACATTTGTAAATACAATGTTGACCATCCTTTACACCTTAACCCACCCTTAAACCTACCCATACCACCAAATCTGTCCATAACCCAACCTCTATCCCAACTCAAAAGCACCACAAGTGTTCTCAAATACAGTACATCATAAACACAGTAAGTACATTGTATTTATTTTTTGAAGGAAGTACATAGTAGTTTAGGCCACTTAATATAAAGTGGGACCAACCATTCTATGTTAAAACAAAAGTGACAAGACATAGATGGAGGGCCAAATTGGAAACATATTCACATCTGATTCTTTCTTAATTGTTGGTGTCTCACCTCTGTAAATGTAATTGAGTGTGTATCTAACGTAGTTACAAAGAGAAAAAAGTTTACCACATATTTATATATTAATCTAAATGCGTCTCTCTGCTGCAGGTTATTTGCTGACAGCTTAGGTATTTCAAGCTTATACCCCTAAACCAAAAACTAAAAAGAACTTTGCTGGAAGTATGTCAGGACCTTGATAGTTGAACTGAGAGTCTGATCCACAACCTTAAACAGTGATCTCTGTTTTGACAAACCATCCAGGGTTAAAGATCTGTACGAGACCACACTGAAACTCTAGGCATGATGTCAATTTAAAACCAGCACAAGACTTGAAGACGAGGAGGATACAGGCCAAACAATGTGATGAGCCCTCTGATAAAAATAGCAGTGTTTATTTCTCCTGCCTGATCATTGGACGTGCCGGCTTTACTGGTGCTCCAGCGAGCTGAGAAAAAAACCCACACATATTCACCCGCATGTGGATATGTCTTACGCTAATATAGCAGATGGTCTGACCATGAGATCATCTGCTTATAAAAATACACCGAAAGATACATTTGACTAATCTTTAGCATGCAATACTGCTGGTTTCAGAGTGGTAGTGCATTCTGGTGCTGTCTAATGCATGCTGGCAATTTGTTTTTTGTTTCTTTGTGCTTTCCCCTGATCAGGATGTCTCTCCCTCAGATACCAGTCACCCTCTGGGATTTTTTTTGAGGGCTGCTGGGGTGGGGAGATCACACCTTCACCTCCTGCTTGTTGTTCACCTTGCAATATTTTCCCTAAATGCCAGAAATACTAAGACTTGATGACTAATGTTATTTTTTTCCCCTTCTGTGTTTGATAAAGGGTGATGCCTCAAAGTCGGACTCTGAAGCCGATATTTATGCACGGAGCTTGGAGGATGTTTCGGGACACAAGAAAGATATGTCTGCATCATCCGGTTAGACCCTCAGAATATAATTTACATAAAAGCATGTTGCATATTCAGGGGTCAAACTTTTTTTTATTCTTTCTGTTGGCCCTGTAAATCAATCAATTTGTGAGTAATTATATGTATATAATATGTATATGTATTTATTATTTATTTGTGACGTTATTTATAATTTACAAATAATTATTAATACATATTTTAGTAGGCAGCATGGTGGCGCAGTGGGTAGCACATTCGCCTCACAGAAAGAGTCAGTTGGTGTTTCTGTTTGCAGTTTGCATGTTCTCCCCGTGTTCGCGTGGGTTTCCCCACAAGTCCAAAGACATGTGAAATAGGTGAACTGGGCAGACTAAATTGTCCGTAGTGTATGAGTGTGAATGAGTGTGTATGGATATTTCCCAGTGATGGGTTGCAGCTGGAAGGGCATCCACTGTGATCTGTCATCCCAGATTAATAAAGGGACTAGGGTGAAAAGAAAATAAATAAATGAATATTTTAGTAATTCCCTCATTTTTTGTTTTAATAGTTTAAAAAATATTTATTTTATTCATATTTATAATTATTTTTTCCTAGAATTTTTATTATAATCTTAGAGCTATGTATATTTTATTAACTTTATATTAACTCAATGAAATATCTTTTCTTTGTTTTATTAGGCCATGCTTATTGCTGAATCCCGAAACTGCAAAATGGCAAGAAGATTTAGAGCTAGAATATACTTTGAAGATATTACAACCCCAAAATGTCTAGGACTGACGTTGAACATAAGTCAAAGAAAATAAACAGTTAGCAGATTATGATTTAATGACTATAAGGTGCTTTTTATTGTGAGAAAAGGGGAAACAGTTTGTATTGAAAGAAAACAAAGAATAAAAGTGCAAACAAAAATAGATTCAGGGCTAAGCAAGGCCAAAATTCATTCATTCATTCATTCATTTTCTTTTCAGGTTAGTCCCTTTATTAATCTAGCGTTACCACAGCGTTGTTGTATGTTTTACACCGCGGATGCCCTTCCAGCTGCAACCCATCCCTGGGAAACATCCATACAAACTCATTTACACACATACACTACAGACAATTTTTAGCTTACCCATGTCTTTGGACTGGTGGAAGAAACCAGAACTCCCGGAGGAAACCCACACAAACACAGGGAGAACATGCAAACTCCAAATAGAAATGCCAACTCACCCAGCTGAGGCTCAAACCAGTGACCTTCTTGCTGTGAGGCGACCGTGCCACCCACTGCGCCAATGTGACGCCCTCAAGGCCGAAATAATAGACAAAAAATTAACTAACTCCACCCCAAAGATAACTTACCTAATAGAATCAGGAGAAATGCAGAAAAAAATTATAAATACTTCCCTTACTTCTTAACCAAACCAACAAAATAAATGGCGCTCGGCCCCTTACAGCTTTATAATACAAAATATGGGTTTTACAGTCACAACAGGGAGGAGAGAGAAGAAAAATTGAGAGCACCTTAAATTTCACAACTAGCAAACACTACAACAGGTTATTGAAAAACAACAAAGCATTCCTTAAAATGCTCTCTGTCTCTACCCCCGTGATCTGACTCCGTCGGTCTACTTTTCAAAAGATGCTGCATTCTCTGAGCACCAACCACACCGCACTCTCGCAGCACATCCAATTAAGGCGGGGGGACCTGGAAACAAGAACTGAACAGGAAAAAAGAAAGAGAGACCCCCATCCAACCCCCCCCCCCCCCCCCCTGTTTATTATTATGGAATATTATATGATTTATTCAATTAATTTCATTTAAACTTTTCTTTTTACATTATACTCCTGTGTTATCTCAGATAACCTTTTACCTTTCCAATAGTGGGTTCATAAATTGTATTTTTCTTTATTTTTTTATTTCATGCTTCCTGTTTCTTCTTGAAGATTAAATCCTGTATGAAAAATTCATGCTTGAAATAGTTCCTAATGCATTTTTCAGCTGTCTGTCATGTTTTGTAGCATCAGTGGTAATGTTGAACATACTCTACTTTCCCACTACTTGTTCACACAGTTGTGCCCATCAATGGCCATGTGGATCTGAAGAGCAGCCTGACACCGCCTCTGATCACCCACACAGCTGCCACACCAATGCCCATCCCCAAGATATCAGGAGGAGGAGATTCAGCACTGAGCCAAGAGTCCCGCAGAGGCAGCAGTGTCTCCATGGAGCCTAATGGCCAAGACAAATCTCCAGTTTGTACCAATTTTTGTTAGAAACTTACAGCTTTTAGCTGTTTTTGTTTTGTATTTCTGACATTACGCTCTGGGATATATATAAGACCCATATATATAAGACCCATTCATAATATTATGCAATATTATATAATGATATTAATTCCTAACAATAAAATTAGATAAATCATGCATGCAACTATCTGCACGCAATAAAGAAAAAGTAGTCAGACTTTTTGTAGCATTTTAAAAAAAAAATGCTTTCAGATGAATGTATATGATTTCTAATATAAATTAATATCGTATTTAATAATAATAATAATAATAATAATAATAATAATAATAAATGTTTTATTTAAAAATATGTAAGCATAATATAAATTTAAATATAAATTATACTTTTCTATGGTTTTTATAAAAAATGCATTTCTAATCCCAAACGTTTTTATTCACTCAATTGCTCAGGGGGAAAAAAAACGCAAGGCAACTGTATTATGCAGATCAATGTTGTTACTCTGAATTTTGTCAGACTTATCAGAGTCACATTGTTGGTTTTTGTGGTAGTAGTAATAAAGAGCCCCTATTATGCATTAAACAAGGTCATATTTTGGTTTTGGGGGTCTCCAACAACAGGCTGATATGCATGCAAGGTCAAAAAACACTTTCATTGTCTTATAATATGCATTTATTTTTACCTAAATATCCAAATGACTTCTATATGATTTGTTCACCAATTTATTAGTTTCCAAACACCTCCTTAGCTCGATGGTAATCTGTGCTGATTGGTCCAATGACCCAGTCTGTTGCGATTGGTCGACTGCATTCAGAGAGAGACAGAAAAAAAACGCCCACCACAGCTTTTCAACAATGTTAAAGTAGTCCGAGTGCACTCAGTGCAGACGTACATTAAAGCAATGCAGTTAAACTTGCTCTATTCTTAACCATGACACACATTCAGTATTAATCCACACAGTGGCAAAAGTTTAACTCTTTTGAAACTATGAAAACTTGAAAACATGTAGGAACAGTTAATGGTGGCCCTAGCAACTACAAACAGCAGAGGATTGCGACCTCACAAATGCGTTTAAATCAGTTAACCAGATACACTACAAGCAGCGTGAAGCGGTTACAAGTATCAAAACACAATTAATTACGCATTTTGCAAGCTAGAGAAAACAATGAGACAACTATTTTAATCACACTTACCTACACTTGTGATATGGAGGAAGAAACTGATCCATGTCAATTGTAAAGTTCCTGTCAAGCTCTGAAAAAGTCTCATACATCAATAGTCTTTCCTGATCCTTTCTTTAATAAACGGCCGACAAATGCCCCGTTATAAGTGTGTAGATTGCTGAAGCACTTATCAGAAAAATGAAGTGAATACAGCACAAGTCTGGGGCTATAATTCTGAGTTATTTTTGCAAAAATAAACTTTTCCTCATACTTAAGAGAACAGTGTCATTGCAACATGATTCAATCAGGATCTGCTACAGTGTTTGTCTTTTTTTTTTTTTTTGCTACAGTGTTTGTGGGTGGGGTTTAAATTTTCTTGGGTCTGTGCTCGCAACAAATGGACAGGGCTTGAGTTCCATTTTGACGTCACGCTGACACGGCTAAAGATTCATTTACCCTAATAATCCATTTAAACCACTTTGAGTCAACTCTTTTAAAAATGAATCAATAGTTTTAAACACGGCACACTTTCACATTTAAGCTTTAGCTGGGTATTTCACTTCACTTCTAATATTTGAAAATTTTTGAACATAGTGAGATCTATTTGTCACCATCTCTCCCTTCCCGTCCATCTCTCTGCAGTCCAGTGCACGGAGCTCCCCTAATGCCCCCTTGAGCTCCGCCAGTAGCTGGAACAGCAGACGCTCCAGCTGGAACAGTCTAGGCCGAGCCCCCAGCCTCAAGAGGCAGAAACACCAGTCTGGTGAAAGGCGCTCCTTGTTGTCTGGTGATGGCCAGTCCAGTTCTGATGAGGGGGATGCAGGAGAGAGCATGGGGGGCATGTCTGAGGGTGATGATGCCTCCCTCGCCAGGACGGACTCGCTGGGCCAGAGGCCTCGACATAGGCGCATGGAGTCCCTGGAGACGCGCAGCTCATTTGATCTCCATCCAGACACCCTGCAGGTGCCGTACCCCCACCGCTCCGGCAGCATACACAGCGCACGGCCACCCAACTTCCTCAGCAACGGCAAGACTTCTCCATCTGCAGCCACCACACAGCTCTCTTTGGATGAACACCACAGTGAAGACGACAACGCAGACGAGGAAGGAAACCTGGTGAGGAAATCTACACTTGATTTATTACTGCTATTTCTCTGCTTCTCATGGTAGATTTGTCACAGATGTCTGGACCTTTTTTCTGGTCAATTCACTGTTGTGAAATTGCAGCATAAAGTACTTCTAGATCTTCTATTGATCTGAAACTAACTTACTGGTCATATAATCTCATGTGGTCATCCGTCTTTCAGAGTCGCAGGGCTCGTCTGTACAGATGGCTGGAGCACAAGCAGCCCGAATGGTGTCGGCAGAGGGTCACCTGGTCCCTTTACCTCTTTCCTCCAGAGTCACGGTGAGGATCTACTACTTTTTTTAGCTGAAAAGATCATCTATGAAATTGACAGTGATGAAAAGTATCTTTGGGATTATGTTTTCACTGAGGAATGCCCACCATATACAGTTAAAGTCAAAATTATTATTTCTCCTTTTTCTTTTTTTCTTTTTTTGATTTTCTTTTTTTTTTTTTCAAAATATTTCCCAAATTAGGCTAACAAATCAGGGAATTTTTCAGTGTTTCCTATAACATTTTTCTTCCATGGGAAAAAAATGCTGGGACAGTTAGAAAATGCACTTTGAAAAAGCTTGAAAAGTACAGTATTTAAATGTGACTTTGGTAAAGGAGCCCTGTCCTTGGTAAAGGAGTAAGAGCCCTGTGTCTGCTGAAATAACCCATCAGAGGTTACAGCCTAGGTCTGAATTAGCTCTTTATCCCTCTAAACAGCAAAAACGTAAATAAAATTGATTAACCAATAAGGCGTATTTGAATTAAATATATGAATTTGGTTCACAGAAGCATGTATTGTATATATTTATTACACAAATTAGTGAAAATAGCTGACCCCCAATATGCAGTTTGCAGAAGAATTGTGTCCTTCTGAGCCTCGCATACACCAGTAAACTCATGCAGCTCTGTGATTGGCCAAACTGCTTAGTTTGAATTTTTGGTGATCGTCTACTCCTCCCTGTTGATGACCCCTGACCTACACTTTAAAAAATGCAGGGTTTCACAAAATTCATTCATGTTGTCCCAATACAAATTAAATTAACTCAACACTTTTAACAAATTTATGTGGGTTGAACATAAAAAATTAATTTGTCCCAATGAAGTCTCAACAATTGTGTTGTTTCAGCTCATTTCAATTAAGTAGTTTGGACAAGTAAAAAAATAAATAAATTCAGTGTACTTTCTGCTGAATCTGAATTTCTGGTTTTGAATTTTAGAATATTAAATTTGATGTCCTGAATTTTTTCATCTTGAAAACTTGAAACTGTATTTTTTACAAACTGGATATCTGCAGTCTAGGAATTTAGAACACAACAAATCTGAAGTTTAAAAGTATGTCTGTAAAAAATCCAGCCTTGAAAAATTCAGTTGTCTTAAATTTCAGATGTTCAATATTTAAGCTTTGAAATTCTCATTTAAATAAGAAATTCAAAACAATTTAAAAGCATAAAAATTCAGATCTATTAAATTACAACTGTCAATAATTCAAATGAATGCAATTCAAATTTAGTTTGTTTTGGCATATTATTAGCTTCACACAGGAGGGATAATAATTCTAGCTGTAACTGTATGTTCCCCATGTTTTAGTTTAGTTTAGTTTAAACTTTTTGTCCGTTCTGCTTGCAAAAAAGGAAATCTGTCTTCAACACTGGATTTAAGACAACAACTGCATACATACAACCATACAACAATCACACAATAGCAATACTCATTAGGACAACAACATACATTAAAAACTTAAAAAATACAAATTAGCCCCATACAAATGACTGTAGATCATTTTTGACAACCACCCCATTTACTTCAAACAGTGATCTGATTTAAGACAACAAATGCAATTGGGATACATGACTTTTTAAAAGCATTTCTTTGGACTTTATGAATTCTAAACCTGTGTCCTTATGGTAAAACTTCGAAAGCTGAGTTTAGGGGATGTGTATTGTCTTTAAAAATTTTAATTGCTGTTTTTTCCATTAAGGAGTAAAATAGAATCTGCAGCAAATGTTGTTTGTGACCAGTTATCTTATTCGCCTGATTGATAATTTCTGTTTAAATGTGTTACCAAACCATGAAACAATATTATGTGAGAACACTCTCTATTAATGATCTACATGCCATGTTTAAAGTCTATGTACTAACATTTAAACTTCTCAACTTGTGGAGGAGAGAGAGACGCTGACTTACCTTCTTATAAACAGCCTCTACATTATTATCAAAATTCAGTTTATTGTCAATAATTGTGCCTAAATACTTAAAATGTAAGTTTTCATTATCTGGATTGGTTTTTAGGTTTTTTCTTGTTTGGTGTTGGTGTCTGTACGCTGCCAACCTGTTTATGTGTGGACACTAAAAAATACAGTACTTGAAGGCATCCTGTATTTGGCACAAATACATTAGCAGCAGATCCTTTAAGCCTGTTATGTTAGATTAAACTTGCCTGACACATCTCAATTGGGTTAAGATCTGAGGCTTTTTAAAGGCTCATGAACACATTGAACTTTATAATCACCTTGGATATTAACATCATGATCTTCAAATCATTCCTGAGAAATTTGTGTGGTGTGACGGGGTGCATTATCCTGCTAAAAAAAGAGCACACCAGGTAGGTGTTTCCCTGGTCTGCAGAAGTTCTTAGCTTGGTAGCATGTGAGAAATGTACCCAGTGTTGTAGAGCAGAACAATGCCCAGAGCATCCCACTATTGTGTGTCTTGTGCCATAACAGACTTTCTGTTGACTTGGGCCAGATAGGATAGTCTTTGGTGTCCTCATGCTTCAATGAGCCTCGGGCGCTGAAACCCTGCTGCCAGTTTGTGATCTGTCCCTCTTTGAAACACTATTGGTAAATTCTCACCACTGCTGTCCAGGAGCAACCCACACACCTTGCAGTTTATAGTATACATGTCTTGCCAGAGATACTCTGTCCCAGGAGTCTTACCATAACAATATAGCCCTTATTACATTCATTCAGATCTTTATACTTGCCCACTTATCTTGCATCCACACACACTGATTAGAAGAAATGATGAAATGTGGATGAAATGTCTAACCTTGCAAACCTTATTGTGTGTTCTTGTTTGGAGATGATCAATAACATTTTATTTAACTTGGAATTAATCATTGATGCTTTGGCTCATTAGTGCATATCAGTGGTTCTCAACCAAGTTCCTGGATCTTGTTTCAGTTATTTACAGAGTTGGGACTGCATGTATTTCCATTGTATCTTTATAATACATGATAAATAGGTTGCTGTTAAATGTTAATTTGTATAATAGCCTGGTGTATGCTAGCAAGATGGACCTAACTAGTTAAAAATATAATACTGTATGATGTTATTTTAAAAAAGTTATTGGTTTATTGGGTGTACCTGAATAGATATACATGGTTTAATGTTCAGAAAAAAAGAGTCCATTTAAATGTTATTTATTTATACTCAGGGCCGGCGCGTCCATAGAGGTGACCTAGGCGGCCAAACAACCCTCATCCCTCTGCGCCATCAGTTATATCCGCGTCTATGGCGGCAGAATAGAGAAGGCGGCGTCCGCAACACTACCCTCATCACCTGCGCCCTCAGTTTTATCCCCGTCTAGGGTGGCAGAATAGAGAGGGGGGCTCTTGACTCCGCGAAACTACACTCACCACCCGCACCCCTCTTATATCCGCGTCTAGGGGGACAGAATAGGGAGGCCGGCGTCCACGCACCCTCACCACCCGCGCTCCAATACTCCAACCAAACCCAAACAGTATGTTAATATTTCAGATTGTGACAGAAATTTTGTGGAAGTAGTATCTTGAGTTGGACTGAAGCGTTTTAGGTGGCTCTCTATAAGAGAAAATAAATGATTTCTCTTGGAAATCATAAGTGTTATGATGATATATCATGATAAGGACCATGTATAATATTGATATAACGGGCACTTTAAAATAGAGTGAATAATTATTTATTATTAAACTCTTAGAAAGCTTTTTAAGAATATTCAACTTGCATTTGCAATGGAGTTCATAACAGCGGCAAATGCTTGGAGGCTTAATTGGTTTGCTTAATAGTT
Organism: Danio rerio; assembly: GCF_052040795.2. Classification (NCBI taxonomy): domain Eukaryota; kingdom Metazoa; phylum Chordata; class Actinopteri; order Cypriniformes; family Danionidae; genus Danio; species Danio rerio. Next base: position 30,249,913 of record NC_141032.1, read on the forward strand.
ACAACATTAACATTTTCACATGTTAAGTGGGCTTTTGACATGCTGACATATTGACTGAAAAATCATTTTACAGTTATTGTGCGCTAGTAGTGTGCAATAAGGGTCTAATAGTTAACGTTAATTTAACTAAACTTGCTATGAAATAGGGCTGCACAATAGCATCAATATCACTTTGTGTGCATTCACAATAGTCACGATCTGCAATTTTGAGTCTAAATTATAGTTGACCAGGAGCTACAGAATGTAGAGTCACTGCAGAGTTTAACCATAATAGAGTGAATGATAATCATTTGCATGTGTAAAAAATATTTTTTTCAAATAGAAATTGAGATATTTGGACTGGAAACTAGACAAAAATTAAGTAAGAAAAGCATTTTTGCAGTGTGATTCTTCACGATACAATGTATACCGTTGGAATCCTCAGAAAAAAAAGATAAAGATATTTAAAACAAATAAATAAATAAATAAAAATTGTGAAACTTCACACAAATAATATATATATATATATATAATATTCACATCTCAATATTTATTGCAGAAAAATAAAAAATCGCAATATCAGATTTTTACAATACCATGCAGCCCTACTAAGAAAACTACAAAATATTTACTTTAACTAAGCTTTCTTAGGTCATCTTAATTTCTTAGTTAATTTTTGATAATGCATTAAAATTATAGTCATAACTAATTACAAGTCATATATTTTATTAAATGAGTTAATAACTAATTCAGTTGCAATTTTTAATCTTTACCATAGTACCTGTAATAAGTCTGGCTTTTTCACTGTTGATTTTAATTTAGTAATTAACTAACATTTACTAATGAGACTATCATACAGTATTGTACTTTCTAATCCCTTTTAAAATTTTATTTGATTGAAACATTTGTTTACTCTGAACATGGATATACACTGTAAAAAATAAAATGTTGAGTTAACTTCTTAAAATTTTAAAGCAACCGGCTGCAAAGGAATTTTGAGGTTATACAACTTCAGTGTTTGAAGTTGTGCCAAATATGTTTTTCTAAGTTGAGTAAACTTAAAATGTTAAAGCAACTGGCTGCAAAGAAACGAAGAGTTCATTCAACCTCAGAGATTGAATTGCCAAATGTTTATTTTATTTTTTATTTTTTGAAGGTCTTTGAAAAGGCTGGTTTAAGTCAAGTATACTTTATGGAATAAGATAAAAACTCAATATTACGTTGCAACCGGCTGCTTGAAAATTTTAAGTTAACTCAACTTTTAATGTTTGGCAGTGCAGAAAGTAAACACTTAAATGAAGAAATCTAAATTGTACGTCTCCTCAAAAAGATTTCATTATTTTCATTGAACAAACAAAACATGAAGTTGAAGTTTTCATGAGTAAACTTAACACTGAGCTCAAATAAGTCAAACCTAATTTTATAACCGAGTTAACAATTTGTAAGTTGGACTTTTTTCAGTGTACAATAATGCAATTCAATATCTCATGGGTACCATCATAAGCATATTTGACATTGTAGATCTTACAAATCCACAGTCAGATCTATTACACAAGAAACAAAAAGTAAGCAATACAAAGCATTAAATGGCTCTTTCAAAAGCCATTAGCAAAATAATATGTCTGTTTTAATCTATTGCTTCACATGTTGCATAAATGATTAGGGTTTGTATTGTAGTAATGGGATTACGCAACCGCAAATGTTAACCTGATATAAAACAATGGTAAAATATTCACCAGTATATTAAAACAAACATAAACTAGTTAAGAAGCCATCGAGGATACACATTCTCCAGCAGCCAAATCCCAAAACATGCTGCTTATTTCAGGAGATGAGGTGAATCCTATTTATCATTATGTGTCCCCGTAAGACCTGGAAAATACCTTCATTAAGATGCTTACGGGGTGCGAAATCTCCTGCACTTTCAGTCTCTCCTCAGGCATCTTCTCGGTCTTCCCCTTCCTCTCATCTCTTTCCAGTGCTCTCCATTTTTTGAAATGCATGTCGGCTCACATTAAGCTCCATGGTGGCTTCACTTATTAGAGAGAGAGGAGAGGAAAGGAGAACTCAGCATTACATGTTACACTCTGTCAGCGCTTTACTAATTAAACATCAAACAACCTCAGATCATCCTCCTCCTGCTGCTTCCTGTGCGAGCCCTGGATGATGCAAACTCGCACCATTTGCACATTTTTTGTGACATTCAGATCGGTGTACACTGGTGTCACCAAAATCAAAGCTAAAGGCTTGTGATTTTTAGCAGGATCTCTGTCTGTCTTTAACATGTCAGAGGTTTTTGTGCTCTTGACTCTTTGTTCTGAGGATGTTAATCAATGTGTTGGTTGTCAGTTTGTTGTCAACTTCAGATTCAGGAGATCAACATGTCACATTCACACACACACACACACACAGGTGTAATGAGATGTATTTTTGTATTTTTATATACAGTTCCTTCAAAAATGTTTTTGCCAAGGAATATGCATATTCTTTTTGACAACATCTTGTTGACTGAACTTTTTTTAATGTTTGAAATTGACTTTTTACCAGCTAAAGACAAATATATAAAACACCACATTTTGGAAATTTGGTTGTAGTTAAAGTATAGCACCATAATTTGCTTTAAATAGATCTCTGTATGTTTCCCAGAGATGGTTTGCGGGTGGAAGGGCATCCGCTGCATAAAAACTTGCTGGATAAGTTGGCGGTTCATTCCGCTGTGGTGACCCCGGATTAATAAAGGCACTAAGCCAACAAGAAAATGAATGAAATGAATTAATTAATGAAGATCTCTGTATGAACAGGAAATATTAATTTCTAAGTATTTAAATCCTGATGATGATATATAGAAGGGCAAGTCTGTATCTATAATCTGGTCAGTTAGATTGTTTAAGGATATACTATTTTTTATACTATAAGTGTTATTTAATTCATTCATTTTCCTTCAGCTTAGTTTTTAATTGATCAGAGGTTGCCACAGCGGAATGAACTGCCAACTTATTCAGCATATGCTTTACAATATGCAGCAGAGGCCCTTGCAGCTGGGAAACACCCTACACACTACAACCAATTTAGTTTATTCAATTCACCTTTACCACATGTCTTTCTATTGTGGGAGATATCGAAGCACCCAGAGGAAACCCACACGAATGCGAGGAGAACATGCAAACTCCACACAGAAACGCTAACTGACCCAGCTGGCACTCAAACCAGCGACATGCTATGCCCTGAAAGTATGCAGTTTTTTGTAAAGGAAAAGTATATACTTTTAAGTTTGTATCAGAAGAGTGTGCAAGCTTTGGGACATACTACTTCGTCGTTAGCAGATCGTTATGTTGCTCAAATCAATTTCACGACCAACATGCAACGTATTTTGATCAATAATTGCGGTTACATTATGGACGCTTCTGCACTTAATTTTTTACCGGAAACCGGAAACCATCTGGATCTTTGGCACACTTTTTTCAACATATGGTTTGGGACATAACATTACTAATTCTATTTTTGAATACTATTTAGGATGGGATGCAGCAAGAGAGAAATGTCAGCAAAGATGTCCCTTTTCCTACATTACATATTAATTCATTTCCATTGAGATTTAAGTACTGTGTAAACAAATCAATATTTATTAAAAAACATTTAGGATTTGTAATTGAAGTCCACACAAACCAGAAGCTATAACCATTTTTTCTTATTGTGATGCAGTTTCTAGAGAAATGAACAAAAAAAAAAAAAAAAAGTGGGCGTGGCTTGTTTTTTTTTTTCTACTGCTAGCTAAACGGATGTAGTAAAGTAGGCATTTCGTGTAAAAAGATCAAGAAAGGGGCTTGGGAAGAGTCATTACAAGCTAACAGAGTCCTTTTCCTCCCCACCATTTCTGTTTGTTGTCAAAACTGACCATGCCATGCCCAATTAGATAAATGTAATCTGACAATTTAACTGACAAAAAAAAAAAAAAAAAACAGGGAGTGCATTTTTAGATTTTGATTAAATATTAGAAAGGCAAACTTTTTTTTGCCTTAATGATTTGCACAGATTAATTGTTTGCCTCAAAACTAGTAATGTGAGCTATCAAAATCATATTTTTTTAGCTACAGCGTAATAAACGCCAAGTACTCCAGCATATGTTTTACACAGCGGATACCCTTCCGGCTGAAACCCAGTACTGGGAAACACCTATACACTCTCACATTCACACACACACTCATACACTACAGCCAATTAGTTCACCCAATTCACCTATAGGGCATGTCTTTGGACTGTGGGAGAAACCGTAGCACCCGGAGGAAAGAAATGCAAACACAGGGAGAACATGCAAACTCCACACAGAAATGCCAACTGGCCCAGCCGAGACTTGAACCAGCAACCTTCTTGCTGTAAGGTGACAGTGCTAACCACTGAGCCACCATGCCACCTATTATTATTATTATTATTATTATTATTATTATTATTATTATATTTTTGCATATTACTTACAAAAGCCTATTATTTTCCTCTGAAAATTCTGCAGTGTGTAAGCCATGATTATTTACTTTGAATATTTGAATAATATGTGAATATACAGATCATTCGATGTAACATTATGATGCTTTCAGAAGCATGTCTGTGAAGTTGCCTGTGAAGTCACTGAGTAACTTCGAAACAAAACAGCATGGGATTTGCCTTAGGTTTCAAACCCAGCGTTAGACTTTTCTCCCCATTTCACCTCGGCATGACCACACTCTCAGCATGAGGGATCGGGGCTGAGAGAGGCACTGGGTTTGCCGTCTGTTCCCACACACTGCTGTTCCGAGCATAAATTCTTTAACATCAGGCCAAGTCTTGAAGACATTAAAGAGAACTGAGCACTATTTATTCATAAAAGGAGTCATGCAGGCACCATGTAAGTTTTATGCCTGACACACAACCAGCATAGGTTTGTCACTGGTAGTAGGCAGTAGTCTTGCATCTGGGAATATGAGATGAAATTAGGGATATACATTATAACAGTTTTGTTATGAATGAAAAAGCAAAATTTTAAATATGTTAGACAGATGACAAAACAATCAAGAGATTCTTGTCTGAAAGCGGCTCTAAAATATTTTGTAACATGCTATAGCTTCATGCTAACAACATAGTGTCAACATTATGCTACTGTAACAGTGAGTATGTTTACACAATAATCACCAATAATCTGATTTTAATTTGATTAAAACAATACTCTGATTAAGAGTCCACCGTGTAAACAGCGATTTTTGATTCATTTAATCCGATTAAGGTCATTATCGAACTAAACAGAAATCGGATTAATTTTGTTTTAGTCGCATTATTGAAGTGCAGTACAAACATGTTAACACCCTAATCAAACCATTACCGTCATGTAGCCACAGCCATATCACCCTGCAGCCCAAGACTGGTTACTCACTAAAGCTAAATTGGGCTGAGTCTGGTCATTACCTGGATAGGAGACCACATGGGGAAAAAAAGGTTGCTGTTGGAAGTGGTGTTAGTGAGGCCAGCAGGGGGTGCTCAACCTATGGTCTGTGTGGGTCCTAATGCTCCTGTAAAGTGAAGGGGAGATTTCACTGTCAGTAAGTGTCCTCACTCTCTGTGGTCATTACAAAATAAAAAAGACTAGGGGTCTAACCCTGGTGTCCTGGCCAAATTCCCTCCATTGGCCTTTACTCATCATGGGCTCCCAATCGAATTGGATCTTTCACTATCTCTCCACTCCACTTTCTGCTGGTGTGTGGTGAGCGCACTGGCTCTGTTCTGTGGCTTCCATCACATCATCCAAGTGTATGCTGCACACTGGTGGTTGTGTGGAGAGACCCCTTTCATGATTTTAAAGAGCTTTGAGTGTATGACCATACATAATAAATGTGATATATAAATAATGCGCATTACTTTACATTACATTACATGTAGGACTTTTGGTGTGTTTTGCAACAGGATATTTCATACACACATGGCTGTTTGACACTATTTTCTGCACCTATCGAGTCAGTAAAGCCAAACTGCAGTTAAAGCAAAAAAATTAAAAAAGAAACAACTGAAATGACATGAAACTCCAGTGGACAAGTGGATAGCGTGGTGATGCAATGATGTTAATCTCTATATGTGCTATAACATGTAAAATGTAATCATGATAGGAACATTCAAAAAGTAACTCACGTAAACACCTTAACCATATTATTGTTTTAATCAGATCAAGGAAAATAATTAGATTTCTGATGTCCATGTAAACGTAGTCAATGGTAAAAGGATGTTAGCAACATGCTATCAATATTTTTATTCATATTAGAGACATGTTAATAAAATATTAATTTATCTCAGCCAAATAAAACAAACAAGAAATGTAAATTCTTGTCTGCAAGATGCTATAAAAAATTTCCAACACATGCTAGATACACCCTATTAAAATAGTGTCAACATTATGCTAACATTCTAAGATGCATGTTAGCAACATGCTAACTGCATTTTTATTCATGTTAGAGACTTGTTAGTAAAATGTTAATTCATCTTAATAAACAAATAAACAAAACCCTGCTAAAAAATCCAGCTTAAACCAGCCTAGGCTGGTTGGCTGGTTGGCTGGTTTTAGCTGGTCGACCAGGCTGGTTTTAGAGGGGTTTTGGCCTCTTCCAGGCTGGTTTCCAGCCATTTCCAGCCTGGTCTTAGCTGGTCAGGCTGGAAAATGACCAGCTAAATCCAGCTAAAACCAGCTTGACCAGCCTGGTTTAAGCTGGACATAGCTGGTTTTGGCTGGGCTCCCAGCCTGGCAAGGGTGGTCAAGCTGGTTTTAGCTGGTCATCTCCCAGCCTAACCAGCTAAAACCAGGCTGGAAATGGCTGGAAACCAGCTTGGAAGTGGCCAAAACCCCTCTAAAACCAGCCTGGTTGACGAGCTAAAACCAGCCAACCAGCCTAGGCTGGTTTAAGCTGGATTTTTTAGCAGGGAAAACATGTTTACAGTGTGCTTATATTTAAATCTAATAGAAACATAGTAATCTGTGGCAATTACCCCTCATTATCACTTATAATACGCAAACTAATGTATGTTAATAACATGTTAGCTACTGTATGTTAAAGACATGCTGATTTGTGCTAGCAACAGGATATATGATGAATATTACAGTATGGTAAAACACTGCTAGCAACATGCGGCCTCACAGTAAGAAGGTCTTTGGTTCGAGCCTCGGCTGGATCAGTTGTCATTTCTGTGTGGAGTTTTCCCGGTGTTCGTGTGGGTTTCCTCTGGGTGCTTCGGTTTCCCCCTATAAATAAAAAAACATGCACTATAGGTGAATTGGGTTTGCTAATTTGTCCGCAGTGTATGAGTTTGAATAAGTATGTATGGATGTTTCCCAGTGATGGGTTGCAGCTGGAAGGACATCTTTATGCTGGATAAGTTGGCGGTTCATTACGCTGTGGCGACCCTAAATTAATAAAGGGACTTAGCAGAAAAGAAAATGAATGAATGAATATTAATTGATAACTTTATAACTTTTAACCTTTAGCTTTTCAATAGTCCTTTAGAACTTTTTCTAACCTGGCTATGAAAAGACAACATTCAGGTCGTAATTAAAATGTGCTCAAATACTGTAATAATAATAATAATAATAATAATAATAATAATAATAATAATAATAATAATAATAAATATTAGATAAATATTTTAATATTATAAAATGGGACAGCAGCAGCACCCTCATAATGTTTTAATTTTGTGGTGTATATACAGTATACATATATAAGATAAAATTAATAAAACCAAGAATGGGTGCTGTTCAAAGGTTTTCGGACAACTTTGATGAAATGTGTTAATCCACTTCAAATGTTGAGTAAAAGTTTCGCCAGTATATTTTTAAAAAAGTCATATCGGTCTCAATAAGCAACAAATTTAACCTCAGTGACTTACCTTTAGTTGAAATCACTTTCAGTTTATGATCCACATTATTTGCATCACTGTTTGCATCACTCAGCCCTCTATGTCTGCTGTGATTATGTCTTGCAGGTTTCGCGTGACATGCAATAAAATCATCACCCACAAGATGTTTGACCATGTGGTTCTTGTCATCATCTTTCTCAACTGCATCACCATCGCCATGGAGAGGCCCAGAATCGACCCCTCTAGCGCTGTGAGTGATGTAACCTCATACACATACAAACACACACACACACACACACACACACACACACACACACACACACACATACACACACTCACACACTCATGTAATTCAAAACAACATTTGCTAAAGGCAGAACTGGTCAGGTCATGGAGACACGCGTCAGACAGTGATTTTAGCTTCATTTTAATTACAAACTGCAATTTTTGTATATTTCTGCATTTTCGAAATTGATTTTACAGGAGAAGAATTTCAGTTTATTCAATTATTTCTGAAAACAATTGTGTGCAAATTTAAATAAATATTACAAGGTTTAATTTTAGTTTATGAGGTCCCATGCTTTGTTTGTCCTTCAGACTTATGTTCCGTAGCATTATTTGTTTAACTTGTTTTCGTATGGGACTCGAGTCACAGTACATCAATGTCCTGATTTCTATTATCTAATGGCCAGTTTCCACTGAGTGGTACAGTATGGTTTGGTACATTTTAATGGCCATTTCCACTGTCAAAAGGAACCTAAAAGTGAACTGTACCGTACCACGGTTTGGTTACCCTTTGCAAAGGGTACCTATAAAAGGGTATTATGACATCCAATCCTTTCAGAAATGGACAAGCGTGAGAGTGAAGCGAAAAAAAAAACAAAGGAGAAGCTCGACAGGAGCAAATTATTTTTTTCCGCAACATAAAACATGAACAAACTGCCATCTTTAACTTTTATCATCACCTTTATGACTATTATGAACTCGGAGAGATAGAAATACTTTCTAACAAGAGGTTACAGAGCTACAGATGAAAGGTTTGCACTGAATGTAGACTATATATTGCGTGTCATTTTTTTTTAACAGAATAAGGACTAAATGCATGTTGTGTGTAGTTTTTCTGTAATGGGTAACATATCTTATAAGAGTCTGTATGTGTTCCTATATGTTGCATTTATATAATTGCAGACATTACAGTAGGCTATTTCATGAACATTTATACACATTTATTTATGAGTATAAAGCATCGGTATTGTGAGAAGTGCTTTTCATATGAGAATGACATCGACTGAAACTCTCTCTCATAAACCATGCCCACCAAAAAAGGATCATTCCTACCCTTTTGGCAGTGGAAATGCAAGCCTGACCCGTACCATATCATACTGAATAATTCAGTGGAAATGGGCTAAAAGACCACTGGGAGGTCTTTACAAACCTGGATGGTCATGCGTTATTCTTAAAATGCATACAATTTTTTAAATTTACTTATATAAAACCGTTTTCCTTTAATATCTTTTTTCACCTTTAAATATGGTTGCTACTTTTGAGAGTAAAAACAAATGTCTGTTAGGCCAAAAATTTAATAAATATGAAATAAATGTCTGTTGGCAGAGTGAAGTAGCTGTCTATTGTGAGAAAATAAATATTTTGGCAAATATATCACAATTGTAATATAATTGTAGCATAGTTGACAGTTTGAGGGTTATTGTTAAGCCAAAACCATCCAACTAAAACTTTTTTTTTTTTTTTTGCTTAAAATGAAATAAATGTCACTAACAATATAAGACAACATATAATGCCAGCTACTGTAGTTGCCAAGTTTGACTTGACATACTAATCTAAGTAAAACCAAAGTCAAAAATATAATGACAAATAAAAAAAACGCAAAACTAAATTCCTAAAACTTTAATTAAATTAAATTAGAAATGAAAAAAGGATTTATAATGTTATGCTGCATTATTCGCGTTATAATGTTTGTAGTTGATTGTTTGTTTGTTGTACAGAATAAATGAGAATGGAAATGAGTGTTGGGACATATTTGGTATTATAATTATATAATCATAGTTGTTATTTAGTTAATTATAATCATGATTAATTCATTTTAGTTAGAAGGTCAAAAGTAGCTCTTGTCTTAGGTTATTAGACTTTATGGTGAATTAATAAAGTGCAGAAAAATACTATATTAGAGCTTGAAAAATATTTCATTTGTTAATTGGTTAGTTAGTTAAACAGTTTTGTCTTACTTGTCCTGTGCTTTGTCATAAGGAATGTCAGCAACACTTTACTACAAGGTTACATTAGTGTATTTTATTAATGTATTTTCTAACATGAAAAAACAACGAGCAATACTTTTGTTAATTTATTTATTCATCGTTGTTAACTTTAGCTAATAAAAAATAAGGTTGTTTATTGTTACTGCAGTTCATATTGACTCACAGTGAGGTAACTAATATTAACAAGCATGCATTTGGATTTTAGTAATGCATTAGTTTGAACTATGATTAATTAGAATGGATTAGTTAGAACTATGATTAATTAATGTTGTACAAGCATTGTTCATTCTTAGATCATGTTAGTAAATTTATAAACTTACATTAAAGAGCCCCTATTATTGGTTTTTAAAAATGACCTTCCATGCAGAGTGTAACCAAAGCACTAAGTGAATGAAAACATCCAGCTGAGGTCCAAATCTGACAGTGCACCATGCTTAAAACAATGTGTAGAGTTTGGATCTTTTGCCTGAATGCATCGACGTTGATACGGTACATCACCAAATATGTAGAACCAGTTCCCAATAAAAGCATGAACGCTCACATTAAAAACGCAATGCCATTTGCTTTTGCTATGGCCACCATCAGCTGTTCCTCACAATCACGGCGCGGTCCATTTTTTAAATAGTTCAACTTTTGCTACTGTATGAATTAATACTGAATGTGTGTCGTTGTTATTACTTGGGGTTAGGTTTAAGAGTTGAGTAATATGCTGGTGTTTAGCTGCATTGCTTTATTGCATTCCTGCATTGGGCTCACACATATTCTCTGCACTCTGAGTACTTTATAAGCGTGTTGGGCGTTTCTCTCTGGCTTGTGCTGAACCCAGTCGACCAATCACAACAGGCTGGGTCATCGGACCAATCAGTGCAGATTGGTCTTGTGCTAAGGAGGGCTTTGTACGCTGGTCGGGAAGTGCAAAACATTACAAAGTTGTATCATCAGACACTATTACATTGGAAAAACATTTTTACATTGGTACATTCCAGGTCACTTCCGGTGTGTGGTACATTCCCTGTCCGTAAGGAATCTGTAATTGTAAATTTGTTTCGTCCTTGGTAAAATAGTTTTTCCTATTTAATTGTGTCTGGTGATAGGTAAAAATGTTTTTTTTTTTTTTATGTGAATTTGTCTCGAGCTTTATAAAAGTGTTTCACAGTTTGTAATGTTGTTTTGCACTGTAGCTTTGAGAACAAATGAATTGATGAACAAATCAGATGGGAGTCGTTGGGATTATTAGGTTAAAATGAATGCATATTATAAGACAATGAAAGTGTTTTTTTTTTTTTTTTTTAACTTGCATGCATATCAGCCTGTTGTTGGAGACCTCCGAAACCAAAATATGATCTTTTATAATGCAAAATAGGGGCTCCTTAACTTATTGATACTTATTGTAAAGTGTGACAGGAATGTCCAGTTTGGCATGCCTTCAGTCTCTATAAAATGTTTCCCTGACTTTTCACTCTCTCGTCTACCAAAAGAGGACATTTTCAATCTCTTTATTAATTTACTGTAAAGTCTGTTAACCCAAGTCAAGAGCTGCTTTGGACCGTCTAACAATAATGAATTAATCATCTGATACCATATTTTGGTTTAGAGTCACTCACTAGCACTCATTCTTTACTGGAAAATCACTGACAATATATCACATATAACACTAAGTAAAATTACTGCCTACTTTAAATTTGACTTTTTGATAACTTACACTATGTATAGAATAATTTGAACTGTCAGTAAATAGTTGTTTGTTCCTTGTCTGTTTTCACCTTGTCACGTTTTCACCTTGTCTGACTATTTGTTCATTTAAGGACTGAGAATTAAAAAGTAGATTATTAGGTGATTTGGGAGTTAGTTTTGTAGTTTTTTTAGGACATTAAACGAGAACAGATTCAATTTGTGTTCATGCTTTCTTACAGACCCAAAGGAGACAATCAGCTCGGCTTAAATGCTTTGCTACATCTCATTATCACTTTTGTATGTTTACTACTTCCAGCAGTTGCCTGCTCCCTCAGGACAGCTACTGTAAGACAGAGAAGAGCAAGAAAAGCAAGCAAGAAATTTGTGTTTTAGTTGAGATATTTATGAGGACGTTTTATAAGTTTTAAACTTTATGAGTCAAGTATTTATTGGCAAACTGCTAATTTAGGGACTTTTTGATTTTGAAAAGTAATTTAAAAACCAATGTTCATTTTTTTTTAGCAGCTGTCAGATTTCTGACATTTCCAGGACACATATTGTTATAAATTGTTGCACAATGAGACTTTTGAATCATTTGTCTACCAAAATAGGACAATTTCAAGCCTCTTGTTAACTCATGGTAAAGTTTGTTAACCCAAGTCAAGAGCTACTGTGGACCTTCTAAACAAAATATATAAATAATCTTAATATAATTAAATACTGTATCTTAATATAAAATGAGCATCTAAGTTATGTGCAGAGTCACCCACTAGCACTCTTTCTCATTCATTCATTCAAGTTTCTTTTTGGCTTAGTCTTTTTATTAATCTGGGGTCGCAACATTGGATTGAACCCCCAACTTCTCCGGTATACTGTATGTTTTGCGCAGCAGATGCCCTTCCAGCTGCAACCCATCACTGGGAAACAACCATACACTCTCATTCACACACATACACTATGGACATTTTTAGCTTACCCAATTCACCTGTACCGCATGTCGTTGGACTTGTGAAACCATAGCACCCGGAGAAAACCCACGCAAACACTGGGAGAACATGCAAACTCCACACAAAAACAAGAACTGACCCAACTGGGCTTCAAATCAGCGACTTTTTGCTGTGAGGCGAGTGTGCTACCCACTGACCACTTGTTCTAAAATGTCATTATTTATTTATTTATTTATTTAGCTTTGAGATAGTTTATCGATTGTAAATATACATTAGGTGAAGTGGAGTCTGTTAGAATGCAGAAAAAGGTTAAGTTGAGTTTATACACTCACCGACCACTAGATACACCTGTCCAACAGCTCGTTAATGCAAATTTAGAATCAGCCAATCACATGGCAGCTGCTCAGTGCATTTAGGCACGTAGACATGGGCTGTGTCCGAAACCGCCTACTACACAGTAGGTACTGCATTTGAATTTAAACGTACTACTCTGTCGATAGAAAATTACATTCTATACAATGAATGTAATAAGTATGAATGAAATTCGCATGTACTACATCCACCATTTTGTCATGATCATGTGACCTACCTGCGTCAGTTGCGTCGCTTTACTCCCATTCATAAATTCTTTCGTGGGGCATCATGGGATAGCACAGCGCACATGGGATGCACACTTCAGAATCTTGCCAGAAGCAGTTAGTCATCTGGGTACTTCTATGAATTTGGACATACTACTCGGCTTGCATACTGATTTTAGCATACTGTATTGTATGGAAGTATGCGGTTTCGGACCCAGCAATCATCATGACAAGGGATTCTCAACCGGTGTGCCGCGGTCCACTAGTGGGCCTCAGTGATCCTGCAGGTGCAGGTGTAAACAAGGTGTGCAAGGTGTGTAAGCAAGGTGTGTTCCCGGGTGTCCCCCCCCACCCCCCCACACACACATAAATATCAGATTGCCAGTAACAAAGCACAAAGGCCTCTCCACCCTTCACTGTGTATTACTCTGCCCACATAAAGCCAGCAACAAGCAGAGACGCTACAGTTTGTTAAATAAACTGTTGTTAGACAAGAAAATGTACTTTTGAGGCTTTTTTAGTCGAGAATGTAGTTGTTTAGATTGCAACTATGCAGTTTATTTGTAAGAATAGTGCCTATTTTAAAATGTTTTCAATTTCTGAGACAGCTCGTCAGCGGCCAAAGACAGTTGATGTTGTCTATCCACAAGATAGCGCTAGGACCACATAATAAGCCCTTGCTTAGTGTGTTTTCTTGAGCACTAATAAAAAGCTGAAAAATGGAAGCCTCGTTGTTTTTAAGGTGGACCGGATAGAGTCAATAAGAAGCTGCGAATAAGAAGATGGATTCAGCCTCGTTCCTCCTTATTGCAAACACAGCAGTCTGGTAGTGATTGCTCTGTTTTTTTCTAATATCTTTTTCTGTAATATTGTAACGGTCGCTTGATGTTTGATATGCATTGTGTATATAAAGGTCCTCTTTAAGAGGACTATTTCTGTCGTTGTTTTATTTTTTAGTTGTAAGCATTGAACCTTGCTGAGGCCTCGTGCCAACGCACGCCTACCACCAGTGCTGATATACAGCCAAATCGCACTGCTTCTTGTGTGATATTGCTCATATACATATTTATATTTATGTCCGTCGCTTTATGACCACAGTGTACCCATCTTCTTTATGACCATGTCATAAAGCGTGAATTATCTCAGACTGGTTTCTTGAACATGACAATGTGTTTACTGTACTCAAATGTCCTCCACAGTCACCAGACTCAATCCAATAGAGCACATTTGGGATGTGGTGGAATGGGAGTTTCGTATTATGGATGTGCAGCTGACAAATCTGAATGTCTGCAATGAAATTAACCTATTCTTTGCACTAAGAGTGAAATTACTTAATCTAAACACAACAGTCTGAGAAAAATGCTAATTTTAGATGAAAATTTCAGATGGCAAAATTTTTTGAAAATGTTGCATCTTGACTCTTCATATATAGCAGGGATTTATTTTTTATTCTGTAAATTTCTCTCAATTTCTGATTAGAGCTGAAACATGTTTCTGTATAAATTTCTGTATAGATTTTATTCCAATTATCATGATTTGCTAACTTAAAAAGGGTTGAATAAAATATCAGTTCTTTATAAAATAATTAAATATCAGAATTTTTAAATATAATTTAGTTAACAAAAAGATGAATAAACACAACATTTTCCACCTTGAACTGATGAAGAATTCTGTCTGTAATGGAAATGGGAGACCTTAAAGGCTTCTCACATGTAATGGTTTTTGAGACACATTATGTGGCATGGAAAGATCCTTTTCTGTTGTGTTGTTTTCCAGTTGTTTAATTCACCCAATCCAGTTTTTACCATGTGTGCCTCTGTGCCTGCACAATATTTGTTTATCTCCCCCTAAAGACATCATGTCAGCATTTCACAGAAAACGGGGAAAACTACCTCTTTTCCTTTATTATGCAGGCATGTGAATGTTTTAGACTGGGCCAGATGGCAACATATTTTCTCGATTTAAAAACTCGAATGATGCAGTTGGGAAGAGATGCACAGCAGGATTATTATAGTTAATGAATGTTATCATAAAAACAAAACAGTGAAATTATAAATTCTTTCCACAATCTGTGATTAAATAGTAAATACAATCAAAGAAAACAAACAAGACCTAAATTAAAATTATAAATTTGCAACTGAATGAAAATTAATAACAACTAAAAATGCTAAGCTCTTAACCATAGAGGATTTAGCTCAGTTTTGCAAGTTGTGAATTTAAGTAAAAATTCTAAATGGCTTTTGGTAATGACCTGTAACATGTTTGCTAAGGAATGTGCACATTTCAATATGAATCCACAGTGAGAAATGACATTTAGGAGTAATTGCAGAATCTCTGGACCAGGTAAAGTCAGTTGTGCCTCATTGTCACAGCAGAATTGTGTAACTTTGGCTGTAATTGAACATCAGCGATGAGCTTATGCAAACCATCTCGTCTCCACGACAGACTTGATCTATAGTAACAGGTACCTTACTGTGCTCAGATGCGTGTCATCAATATTTCATATGGAGGCATTTTTTTCATTTGCGTATGAACAAATGCCATCAGACTCCCCACCTGAGTCCCCCTCTGAAGACAAGGACCTGAGCATGTCTTTTAGTACTCAAAGTAATGGGAAACGGAGGATGAAAAATACCAAGGAGAGTTTTAGCAGCATTTGATTACTCATTCTAGCTCTCTCACAGTTTCACTGAAGATGCATTTAAATGTGAATGTTGATCCTCTGAATTACTTTGTGCTGATTGCATTCGATTCAAACTAATTTGCTCATTAATCATCTTGATCAATTTTACTAATTAAAATGTACAAAACTTTATTTAGGGCGAGGCAGTGGCGCAGTAGGTAGTGCTGTCGCCTCACAGCAAGAAGGTCACTGGGTCGCTGGTTCGAACATCGGCTCAGTTGGCATTTCTGTGTGGAGTTTGCATGTTCTCCCTGCCTTTGTGTGGGTTTCCTCGGGGTGCTCCGGTTTCCCCCACAGTCCAAAGACATGCGGT
Organism: Danio rerio; assembly: GCF_052040795.2. Lineage (NCBI taxonomy): Eukaryota > Metazoa > Chordata > Actinopteri > Cypriniformes > Danionidae > Danio > Danio rerio. Next base: position 30,266,226 of record NC_141032.1, read on the forward strand.
ACAGGTAAATTGGGTAGGCTAAATTGTCCGTAGTGTATGAGTGTGTGTGAATGTGTGTGTGTGGATGTTTCCCAGAGGTGGGTTGCGGCTGGAAGGACATGCGCTGCGTAAAAACTTGCTGGATAAGTTGGCGGTTCATTCCGCTGTGGTTCATTTCCAGATGAATCATCTGCTGAACTGCATCCTAATCATCACAAATACTGGAGAAAACCTATTGAAACCTGCATAGGCCCAAGATTTCCATAGAAATTGATCAAGTTTGGTGAAGGAAAAAATCATGGTTTGGGGGTACATTCAGTATGGGGGTGTGCAAGAGATCTGCAGAGTGCATGGCAACATAAACAGCCTGAAGTATCAAGACATTTGTGCAGCCCATTACATTACAAACCACAGGCACCACAGGAAATTCCAGCAGGATAGCACTGTTTCTTATACTTCAGCCTCAACATCAAAGTTTCTAAAAAGCAAAGAAGGTCAGCGTGCTCCAGGATTGGCTAGCCCAGTCAACAGATATTAACATTATTGAGCATGTCTGGGGTAAGTTGGAGGAGGAGGAATTGAAGATGGATCCAAAGTGTCCTTAATACGTTATTTGATTCATTGTAGAGATCTACAGTATGGATGCAAGCTCATGGGAGTCATACACAATATTAATAATTTTTTCCACTGCTCCATGAGTTTATATTCTATACTGTACATTATATCTGTGAAGTTACAAAACTACAGTCTAAGAAAGTTAGACCTTACTGTCCTAATTAAATAGTTAAAAATCAAGGCATGATCATAATTTATTTTGGTAAAATAAGCATAATCTAGAGGTCTTTGGCTTTCATATAAGCCCCTTTTGATACCAAATAATCAACTAGGAGTCAAGTTATTCTTTGATGTTCCTCAAACTTGGATAGGCAACAATACTTTTGTCAGGTGATTATTTTTATTTTTATTTCAACTTTGAGCTCAAATCAAAATTAAACAAAAATTTTTAATTTTTAATTTTTTTTTGGTTTTCTCTGAATGTTATTCATATATGTGTTTATGTGTGTGCGTGTGTGTATGTGTGTGTGTGTTGCCTCAGACATCCAGTAACCTTTAAAAGAATGAAAACGAAGGACAGGGGTTGTCTGACCCTTCTCCATCAGAAACCAAACACTGCACTTCCCAGACAAGCTCTTCCTCATTCATGAATTCTGACCCTCACATACACACACGGTTCATTCGACAATGAATGAAAAACAAGCCTCAGAGCAGAATGGAATGGCAAAGACGTCAGTCTGTTTTGAGAAACAATACAAACCGCAGCAATGATGTCAGTAGGAGGCTTTCTCTGAGAGAACAGGAGTTTTAGAACATGGTGCCATGACCCACTGAAGCATGCATTAGCAGGAGGTCATGGGAATGATGGCCTCTGGATCTTACTGCTCAGACACAGCAGGAGAAGGACAAATAATCCAGAGGGAGCTTTTTCACATTCTGCTGTGGAGATATCCAATGCTTATTTTACTTCCACACCATTTATTAGTACAAAACAGCTTCACATCACTTTGCATCCAGAATCTTGGATGCAAATCTGCAAAAAAAAAATAAAATAAAATACCCCAATGTTATTTGCAAGGGTGTGGAGTTCCTAAATAACTTTTCACTGAAACAGCATTGCATGTGACAGCAGTATGGTTCACTTTAAAGAGTTCCCAGTTACTGAAAAGTTCCAGTTTCAGTATTGGACAAACACCAAGGCCTGTTGGTAAATCCAATGATGTCACGTCCTGCCATATGGAAAACTTGCATGTAGATCTCTTTGAAGGTTAAGTATAACTTATAAGGTTAGTATAAATGTATGCTATCATGTTAATAATCATGGCAGTAAGCACTCATGGTCAACTAAATATAGGATTTTTAAAAGTATATTAAGTTTACAGCATACGTTTGGAATGTCCAAAATGTGTTCCTGAAGGGTCACTGTGCTGCATTTAACTGCAACCTTCCAACACATCTGAACAGACAAATATATACATGTGTGTATATATATATATATATATATATATATATATATATATATATATATATATATATATATATATATATATATATATATATAATTTTATTTATTTATTTGTTTATTTATTTATTATTATTATTTTTTTTTTATTTACTAAAACATTGAGGCAAGAGTGCTGGAGCTAGCTAAAGCCAAACTGCTGGAATTTTGGCCCTACAGGAGCTAGATTGAACATCCTGGTGTACTCTTGATGACTGATTGATTGTTTTGACATTTTTAATTGCTTGCCAGTCTGTTATTGTAAGCTTTACATTTGACATTTTCCTAAACATGACACTAAAAATAAAAAATAAATAGTTTGGTTTCTTGAAATGACAGTCAGATGGCCATGACAAGCAAGGAAGTTTAGACTTTTTTAGTCAATGTGAAGGTCTGGCCACATAAGACTAGGGTTGAGTTGCTCATAAATGGCATTTGAAAGTTAAGTGTGATGGTCATTTTGTGCCTGGAAGGGCAATGATGCAACAAGCCAGCTGGCTAAACATGCAGACCCAGTCTGATTTTTTAAATATTTATATACAGAGAACAATTGCACAAGAAAAGCAAAAGTGAATAAAATTAGCAAAAAATTATAACAAGGACACACATGGAAGGCTGGTTTAATTATGCGTCATCTTATGCGAGTCTTTCCTGTGGGTAGCACCATTGACTATCAACAAGAATGTCTTCGGTTTGAGTCATTTACTCGTGGCATTTGCCACATCAATTACTGTGGCATTACATCAGTGAGGGGTGACGCAGCGGGGCAGTAGGTAGTGCTATCGCCTCACAGCAAGAAGGTCGCAGATTCGAGTCTCGGCTAGGTCAGTTGGCGTTTCTGTGTGGAGTTTGCATGTCCTCCATGTGTTCACGTGGGTTTCCTCCGGGTGCTCCGGTTTCTCCCGCTGTCCAAAGACATGTGGTACAGGTGAATTGGATAGGCTAAATTGTCCGTAGTGTATGAGTGTGTGTGTGTGAATGAGTATGTGTGGATGTTTCCTAGAGATGGGTTGCGGCTGGAAGGGCATCCGCTGCATAAAAATGTGCTGGATAAGTTGGTGGTTCATTCCGCTGTGGCGACCCCGGATTAATAATGGGACTAAGCCGAAAAGAAAATGAATGAATGAAAATACAGTATGTTGACTATTTTGTTGAGGTTTCCACTTTGCTGAGCAACATAAAACAATGTGAATACCTGTGCGACCGCCTTTATGATGTTCTCCTGAACCTGAAATTATAAATAGCTGAATCGTAAAGCTGCTGGATTAAGATTGCATAGGGCGCTGAATTAAGATCACAATCTTTTTTTGATTAATCGTGCAGTCCTACTGCATTGGACAAGCCCAATCATGCAGCCCTACTACTAGACAAGGAAAATTGTCCAGTTTTCTTCCTTCAGGTTAGATTAATTGGATTAATTGACAATTCCAGGTGGGCACGGATAAAAAGTGCAGAATCCGGAGCTGTTGCTGGGTGCTTCTGTTGCAATGGAGCGATCTATTGACTGTCGCCTCTTGGTCATTCTAAGCTCTTTGATAAAGTCCCTTTAAGGCAAGTCATTTCACTCAGCAGCCATCTTTGAAACGCCTCTCGGGCAGTATGCTTGGGCATTTTGTTTGAATGGAGAAGCATCAAATTGTCCAAAAATACTTGCCAAGCTTATGATTACATTACATATTACGAATAAACAATAAAATTAAACAGCAACTGTTTATTTAGTTTAATTTCTAAATGTTCTTTTCACACGAAATCTGCAGAAACTCTGAGCCCCTCCCCCAGAGAATTGTCATTCTTTATCGATTGGCTACTGTAGAAGGTGGGCTTTATTCACCATATAGCAATCGCTGATTGGCTCCTGCACTAGAAGGTGGGGCTTCATTCGCCATATCAAAGAGCTTAGAATGACCAAGAGGGGACATTCTAGTGTAATTTGGGAAATGGCGGCGGCCATTTTGGAATGAAAACTCCAATAGAACAACAGCATATTATAAGTCTGTAAAATAAACTATTAAAAGTGCTGATGATTGTGATAATAAGTATTGTATTGTCGTCTTTCAGGTTGTATCTCAGCTTTAATACGCTTTTTAAATAGATAAATAAAAAACAAAGCAGCTGCTTGCCATTGCAAAAGTAATGAGATCCAATGGACGGCTGATCACTTTCACTCCAAAATGGTGGAATCCAGGGCTGTTGCTGGGCACTGCTGTTGCAACGGAACGTTCTATTGAGTGTTGCCTCTTGGTCATTCTATGCTGCCATATTGACAGTTACACTTTTCCCATTCAAAAGTATACGAGTGACATGTCTTGTGTATTTTGTAATCTTTTATATAGTATGTATCTGTCCCAACTCTAGGATTGTACAAGTTAATGACGAATAATGTTAATGAAGACCACGATGAAGGCAACAGTCCTATTCTAAGATTAATCCACATTAAAATAGCAATTTGAAGCTTCATGGCTCCCATTTGAAGGCTCATTCTAAACGGAAGTGCTCAGTAGGCCTCTTCGCCGTGTTGACTTTGATTGTAGTAATGTCAAGTGTTTCCAAACTGAATTGTGGTTCCATTGAGTTGCGATAGGTCCTTTGTCCACTGAAGAAGTTGAAAAATTTTCAAGCGCCAAAGAAGGCATCTAGTAGCCAATCATGTTCAATACCACAGAATATCAGTATGTCAGAATGAAGGAAAGGCTTATTATTATGTTTGGTAATACTCAGTCACCTTATGATGAATCTTTATATACCTTACATTTCTACTAATAATAATACTACTGTGCCTTTTTTTGTGTTAAGGTGCAAGCTGGATGTGTTAGGTTAATCCATTGTGTAAAATTTATTGTCACCTTTTGGCGCTGCAGAAGTGTATTTCAACAACAACAACACAGTCAACTTTCATTTTAAAATGGTGGTTATATTATAAAATATTATTAGACATCAAGCTGAAGTAATTCAGCAATCGATTTCTCACTCAAAGAAACCATGGTGGGATCTTAGCAGCCCTCCAGTTAACTGGGTCACCCCTAACTGAGACCAGACTAATAACCTTTGTGTAAGCAGCCTGCATTATTATCCATTATACTTTGACAATCCATGCATGCCTGACATAGACAGATCATGTAGCACAGACTACACAGCGGATATTAATCTTTTCTGTCACCTCTAATGTAAACTGCAATTGTGTTCATTTAATGTATGTTATTTGCCTCTTTATCATTCAGTATGGTTTACAGAGGAAAGTGGAGAGAGAAAGTAGTGTAGCAGGACTGAGGTGTTGAGGTTCAAATCGCTGATTATTTGGTTCAGTGGACAGTTTGAGTTTTGATTATTTTGTATTAAAACAAAATACTGTTGCACTTTGTACATCGTATTAAGGAAGTATGGTTAGATCATCTTAGACCAATACCAATGCAGTCTGGTTAACATATAGATCTGTTTATAAGTATTTATTTTTGAAGGATCCCCCTTTTCACATGTTTATTCAAACATAGCTGTAGTCGTTCATAGTTAAATATTTGCTTCTACATCATTGTTTGAATAGGGTATTTTCCATCCATCCATCCATCCATCCATCCATCCATCCATCCATCCATCCATCCATCCATCCATCCATCAATCCATCCATCCATCCATCCATCCATCTTCCATCTAATCATCATTAGCAATACTACATATTCACAGTATCTTTTAATTTAATTTAATTTAATTTAATTTAATTTAATTTAATTTAATTTAATTTAATTTAATTTAATTTAATTTAATTTAATTTAATTTAATTTAATATTATTTAATATTATTTAATTTAATTTACTATAATATTTAATTTAAGTTAATTTAATATTTAATTTAATATAATATTTAATATTTTAATTTAATTTAATTTAATTTAATATATATTACTTATTATTGAATTTAATCTAATATTTAATATTTTTTATTTAATATTTAATTTAATTTAATTTATTATAGTATTTAATTTAAGTTATTTAATTTTTATTATGTAATATTTAATATAATATTTTAGATTTTTATTTAATTTAATATTCATTATTTAATATTTAATTCAATATAATATTTTAGATTTTTTATGTATTATTTAATTAAATTTATTATAGTATTTAATTGAAATTTAAGTTAATTTAAAATGTATTATTTAATATTTAATATAATATTTTTAATTAAGTTAAATTTAATTTAATTTAATTCAGTTCTTACACAATTTTCAATCATTAAACAAGAGATATGTCATTAAAAAAATATATATATACCGAACCATTTTTGGATTTCCTTTGCTCCTAATGGGCACGTCTCTCTCTGTATATGTTTGACCTGTGGCGTTGGTGTTTGGTGCTGGTGAGTCAGGAATCTGTATATTCAATTCAGTTTATTGTGAGATCATGAGGATGAAGTCTGTTGTTGTAGAAAGAGGAACAAACAGTACTGGCTCAGGTCAGAGCAGAGAGGTGGAGAGCACAGCACCTGCTGCGTGGGACGGCTGTGAGGCACAGCCAGGAGGGCATCATGTTTGCTGTGGCATTTTTATGCTGATAGGGTTTTGTAATAGCCTTATGTTTGAACGTCTTAGCCTTATGAACGTAATTTCATGTCTCAGTTTGCTTTAAATGTAAATGGGAACAAATAAACCTCAATCAAAATTAGGTCAAATTTTGGCTTTAGGCTTTAGGTTTGTTTTGTAATTTGAAAAAAAAAATGTTTCAAACTAGGCTTATTGATATCAGAAGGAGCTACATGTTTACTTTATTACTATATTTTTATACAAGCATTACATTTGCTATTGTTTATTTATACACTTTTACGTAAACGTGTTACGCTGAATGAGATTGGAACATTATTTTACCCATATTTCATGATTTTGCCTTCATAAATGTTATTTGAAACAAGACCAAATATGTACAACCTAGGCTCATAGCGGTTGTGTATCCAGGTCTACTTTTCTGGGGACAGCGAAATATGTAATTGGAGGTACGTCTGCTTACAGTTTTTGTTTTCGCAAATCCTCCAGAGGCCACTGTGTATGCTTTTCGATCTTAAATTTCATCCTCTTGCATAAATTCACCTGAGGTCGCAATATACACTGCAGTCGACCCGGCCCACCAACCCCTTCCCTAAACCCAACTGATAGTGTTTTCAAAAGCAATCTAGAACATTTTAACCTGTTGGTTTTTTTTTATTTCATTTTAAAACTTTTTTCTTTTGTTTTATCTGGTTTCTAGGACATGGTGAGCCACTGGGGAAAGTGGTAACACCGGTAAAGTTGGAATGGGTTTGAGGTTTTTTGGGGTATAGATGGGTGTTGCGGATGAAAGTGAAAAGGGTTAGGGAGTCGTGGAAGAAAGAGCTTGTATTCTTATTAAAGACAATTTGCAGACAGACGTACCTCTGGCTGCAAAACCCAAGCTCTCTAGAAATGTAGACAGGGGTAAGTATCTGCAATGAGCCTGTATTGAATATGTATGAGCAACAAAATGCAGCATCTCATATTTAACTTTATTTGACCTACTTTCCAGACACTTGCACCAGTTTGTATATTTGCACCAGACACTGTCTTAAAATCACTCCATATTTCTATAAAAAAACATTGTGCATTTCTGAGAGTGCTTTACACATTTGAGTGGGCTTGACAAACCACCTGTAGAAATACTACTCCACCTTACAAGGACTTATTAAGAAAGACAACTGTTTACTTGTAAATGTACCACAATTCATGTTGCACTATTTGTCGTCTTTAACCATAAAATACTTCTTTTGCACAATGTCTTTCACAATATTGCGTTGTATGTCTTGTTAAATATTTATAGTATATGTAGAGTTAGTAGTTAGTATAGTTAAACTACCACTCTGCCATGTCTAATATATATATAAATAGCTTATAATAAGCTAATAACATAACACAATAGCTATTATGTTTAATATAGCTCTTTTATCCAGTGTTGTGTTCATATTTATGATTATTTTTATTTATGTACCATGGTCCTGCGAGACATTTTGTTCCACTGTATATCCACGCATGTAGCAGGATAACAATAAAGCTCAAATTGACTTGACTTGATTATAAAATACTGTAGATTTTATTTCTGCAAGCAGCCTTGGCGACATTTTTTTATTATTCATATTATACATAATGCATTATACTAAATAAAATAAAAAAAGGTCTAAAACTACATGAACATAACAAAAAACAAAACAAAACACATATTTAATGATAACAAAAAGACAGAAAATATTCAGAAATACATCCCTAAATGTTTGCTTTCAGTCATAATTAAAAGGATATGTCTTATTGTGCAATAATCTAGGGTCGAGCAACCCAGTCAGTTGTTAAGCTATTTAAAAACCGTGTTTACACTATACATGGTCTTACCCCTAAAGTAGTCTGTGAGTTGATACATACATTCAGTAGTGATGGGGCTAAGACTAGTGGGACAGTAAGTGGGAATTGTAGAATCCATAGATGCAGAACCGCTGTGGGTCAGTCATCCTTGTCAGTAAAAGGTTCACATCTATGGAATGCCATTCCTGTTCAGTTGAAGTTACAATCAGAACTTCCAGTTGTTTCTGTAAAGCTGAAAGAATGGTTGAAATCTTTACAGCAATGTGAGAATTAAGTAGTATTCTTTCAGGTTGGTGCCATTTACATTTCTCTTTATGCAGATTGACTTGCATTTTATGTTTGTGGATCTGTATATATCGTACATGTTTTCTATATTGTGTTTTATTCTTGTTTGTTATTATTTTACATTTTTTAATGCAATGCCTAACCAGGGACGAGGGCTGCAAATTAGCTTTATGCTATATGCCCTACTGTATGTAGGCAACATCGGTTATCCCTGTGAAAATAAACAAGCAAATAAATAAAAGAAAAAATATTTTAAAGCAAGTTAAAAACACTTGGGAAAGAAAAAAAAAATACAAAATTTTAAAGACAAACAATTGCAGTATTATATTGAAATGACAATAAAAGCTCATAAATAAATAGTCAACACACAGTGATGTATTTGGTTATAATTCTTCAAATCTGATTGACTTCTTTGAGCTTCAGTGGGGACTGTCATGAAGCTGTTACTCATCCGTGTGTTATCCAGTAGTTTCCAGCCGAGGAGACTGGATGAAATGCATCTCATGTGGTGTTAATGCCCATGGAGTACTCGAAGCGTGGGCACAGTCTTAACTCAATAGATGCCATCACAGGAGGCACCTCTAATGTGTTATGCCACACACACATATGAGTGTTCTCTGATCCAACACTGACTCACCCGTCACTTTCCCTGCTTGTCTGCTTCTCTCCACAGGAACGCATCTTCTTGACGTTGTCCAACTACATATTTACTGCCATCTTTGTGACCGAAATGACAATAAAGGTAGGTGACGGGTCTCTGTGTGGCATCTACTCTGACAGAGGGTAAACTAACTCAATGACTGGGCCAGAATACCAGCCAAAAGTAGACTTAGTTCAGTTCCATGTAGCCTTTTTTATAGTTAGATCAGCATGGATAAAATGGAGTCTGGTGAAAACATTGCTGTCAGAGGGATTTCAGATCCTGTCTTTTGACCCTTGACAATGCTTGAAAATGTATTCCTGCCTTCACATTGAGTAAAAAAAGAAAAGTTTAAGGGTTGATCTGTATTTATGCAGTTATAGTTTAAATCTCAAGCTTACAAAAATAATTTTAAAAACTAAAGTGTTTTATAGTAAAAGTGTCAGTTCTTATTTACAGAAATATTCATCTGTACACCATGACAAAAGAATTTTAACTCTACTTATTATTTAACAAAGCGTTCAGACCCATTATGGAATCACAGAAATAAATAGCTTATTTTTGACAGAGATCAGCAATTTAGTATCAAAACTGGGAAAAAACCCCAAATCTATTTCATTTTCATTTGACAAAATATATAATTAAATATTAAAACAATTAAAATCTAACTGGCTTCTTTCTTTCTTTCTTTCTTTTTTTTTTAAATTAATCAATTTTATTTTATTTAAAATTAATTTAATTAATTTTAATAGTATCTATTGCTATTTTACAGAAGGGGAAAATTGATAGCAAATATATTCTATAATATAATAGAAAATATAAAATTAAACCAAATTTGCTGTACAAATATAAATAAAAGTGTAACAGCCACTGTATCGCTGCAAAAATGCTAAGAATTTTCTTTGTTTATATTTTATATACACCGAGACACAATTTACAATTGTTTAAAAATAATTACAATTTGTTGTATCAAAGTCTAATGCATATCTTATCAGGATGCAATGTAAATGTAATACTGTATACTATAAATGTCATATAAAATAATAATATTATTTTTTACAATATGTAAAAATTCTAAAATAAAATCTATATCATTAAGTTATATTATGATAAAATCACTGTTCATTATTTATATGTGCTTTGAATATGAAAAACAATTGATTGAAATAGAAATAAACAGAATGGAAATACAGTAAATAATCTACATGTACAGTTGAAGTCAGAATTATTAGCCCCCTTCGAATTAGTTTTTTCTTTTTAAAATATTTTTCAAACTGAGCAAGGAAATTTTCATAGCATGAAAATATTTTGTCTTCTGAAAAAAAATCATGTTTTATTTTGGCTAGAATAAAAGCAGTTGAACACCATTGATTGTGTCAAAGTTAAACATTTAGATCTGTTAGATCTACCATTTACTCCCCTGTTTTTCTTGCTTAAAGCGAGACTCCAGGGTGCATAAATTAAAACCTGAGATATATAATACTTCTACTTTTACTAAGTGCAAGAAAGACTGTAACATTAAATTAGATGAAGCCAGATCCTCCAACAATAGCACAGTGGACAGAAAAACGTGAATCAATATATATAGAATGGAATACATGACTGCTCAACTTTAATTGAAATTGCATGTTTATAAACAAAGATGGGCACCTGTTACTATGTCAGCTGTGTTCTTTGAAATTTGAAAATGATGTATGTGTCTTTTTGTAATTTGTTTTTATTTACTGGTAGTGGTACTTGTTGCTATGGTTATTCTTTTTTGTATTTATTAATTAATTTAATTATTATATATTTTTCAATAACTGCTGCTGTCACTGAATGTTTAGTTCTTGCAAATGTTTTAATGTATAAACGTAAAGTAAAAAATAAATAAATAAAAGCGATTTTAAATTTTCATTATTTGCCCCTTTAAGCTATATATATTTTTTCGATAGTCTACAGAACAAACCACTGTTATACAATGACTTTCCTAATTACCCTAACCTGGCTAGTTAACCTAATTAACCTAGTTAAGCCTTTAAATGTCACTTTAAGCTGTATAGACGTGTCCTGAAAAACATCTAGTAAAATATTATGTGCTGTCACCATGGAAAATATAAAATAAATAAATTATTAGAAATGAGTTATTAAAACTTTGATGTTTAGAAATGGCTAGAAAAAAAACCTTCTCCGTTTAACAGAAATTGGGGGGAAAAAATAAAAGGATTCATTTTTAAATTCTGAATTTAATACTCACAGAATTATTGCATTCAGCAAATAACAATTTTAATCTGACCCTCGCAGCTATTTTAGGGCTTAACTCGTTCCTTTTCGTGTTTTCCAGAAGAACATTTTGAATGACATAGATAAAATACTGTAACGAATAAATAATGAAAGAATTTTCACTTTTGGTTGAATTGGCCCTTTAAGACCTTACCTCCCTTAGTCAATTACAACAGTCCAAACAAAAACTGCAGCGGCAAAATATTAAAATCTCACTGACATGTTCAAGCGCCGCCAGTCAGCTGAATTAAACATTCGAACAAATGCAGACTCATAAAGGTCCTACAGAGAGCACACTGACATGAAAAGTCTATTAAGCAAACCCTGCTCGCTATTTTCCACTCTTCACCACATCGCTTAATACTAAATAGAGGAGGACTGTCTGCCAGATATTCAAATGACGATGGCTGAAATGGAAGAACATGCTGAGGCCTCTCTGGAGAAGACAGAAAAGTTCATAGGTGTCAGTCACAGAGGTCTAGGGTTTCTATTCTGGGGTCCTGCTTTATGCCAGGTCATGCCCACCTTAGAGATTTTCAAATGAAAATCATGGCAGAGAATAATCATACTCACTAGAGGTTAATTAACGGTGACTGGCGAAAACTTTCCCGCTCGTGATGAAGATGACAGGGCTGTTGAAACTCCTGGCTTTTGTTGCCTGACGTGCCTTTGTTCACTTTGAGGTCTGATCAGATTGCGGTTTGATGCATTCACCAGCAACATCATTAGGAGTGTGCACATTCATGCTTAGCACTTTTTTAGGCTGATGATTCTCACTGCTGGTTTGTTTATCTCAGCTTTATTTTCCCTCCTCTGAGCCCCTTTTATATGCCAGCTGTATGCCAGTCTAACCTGATATTTTCTCTGAAATGCCACAGTATGTGACAAAAAAACTCTAGAGAATAGTTTTTGTTTTCTTTCCCAAACTCAGATTTCAAACACATCAGCTTTCTCAGGCATCATGTCGTGTGTGCATATCAATTTTGTTGTGTGTGTATGTGTTCTTCTCCATTTCTAATGAAAGTCATTGTGTTGTCTTACCAAACTGTATGCAGTTATTTCAGCTAAATATACAGTTAGGTCCATAAATATTTGGACATCAACACAATTCTAACATTTTTGGCTCTTTACATCAACACAATGGATTTTAGTTTAAGTAAACAAGATGTGCTTTAACTGCTGAGGTTGAGCTTTAATTTGAGGGTATTTACATCCAAATTAGGTGAACGCTGTAGGAATTACAACAGTTTGAATATGTATAATAAATAATAAATTAAACTTTAACTCAGGGGTCACCAACCTTTATGAAACCGAGAGCTACTTCTTAGGTACCGATTAATGTGGAGGGCTACCAGTTTGATAAACATTTCTCAAATAACACATTTGCTCATTTTACTTTTAATTATACTTTATGTTTTTGGTAATAATTAATGATATTCATCCAGGTGAAGACACTGATCATGTTAATGATTCTCACAAAAGTTATCAACAATGATTTAACAGGGTAGGAAATACCCTGTATTTAATGTATCAATGTGTAACACTTTATTTTTATATATCTCTGCAAATATTTACATTTTTAAATAATTACTTCTATATTAGATTAAGTATAGAAGCCATGTACACAACCATGTACACAACCATGTTGGTGACCCCTGCTTTAACTTTTTAATATTTGGTTGCGTATTCTATTTTAGAACTCTATTCTGGCGTTCCTGTTTTTGAGGTTCACCAATGGTTTACATCTTGTGGTGAACCCTCTGTGTTCACTCTGGTGTAGTCTTCACTGGATTGTTGACTCTGACATACAGTACATACACCTCCTGGAGAGTGTTCTTGATCTATCCAACTGTTGTAGAAAAAAGAAATCCTTGGTTGTCCACCACATTTGTTTCCATGATCTTCTGGGTCTTTTTGGTGTTGCTGAGCTCACTGGTGCATTCCTTCTTTTTAAGAATGTTCCAAACAGTTGTTTTCACCATGCCTATTGTTTTTGTTATCTCTCTGATGAGTTTTTGTTTTTTCAGTCTAATGATGGCTTACTTAACTTATAGTGACAGCTCTTTGGATCTCACCTTGAGAGTTGACAGTAACAGATTTCAGATGCAAATAGCACACTTGAAATTAACTCTGGACCTTTTATCTGCTAATTGTAATTGGGATAATGAGGGAATAACACACACATGGCCATGGGACAGATGAGAAGCCAATTGTCAAATTACTTTTGGAACCTTAACAAGTGGGAGGCCCATATGCAAACTGTAGTAATTCTGACAGCATTCACCTGATTTGGATGTACATACCCTCAAGTTAAAGCTGCCAGTCCGCAGTTAAAGCACATCTTGTTAGTTTCATTTCAAATCCAATGTGTTGGTGTATAGAGCCAAAAATATTAGAATTGTGTCTATGTACCAAATATTTATGGACCTAAATGTGGGTATAGGCCCACATGGAATATGCATTTGCAAAGATCTGCATATTTTTAGCCCATCAATGAGTCTATTTATTTATTTATTATGTTAATGTAGGTAAATATATATTTGTTCAGTTTTTTTAGTAATTTCAGTGGTTTCTGTTTACTAATTTGCAAATGTTTATATGATTTATTTAAAATACAATTTGTAAAGTAACATGTTATGTCTTTTAGTAGACATATTTTATGAGAGACTTGCTTTGTTTAAAGAAATATATGTAATTGCATTTGGACTGTAAACAACTAAAAGTTTAAAATTTGTTTTAAGTTTTAGGTTAAGTATACTCTCAAAATCATTCTGAATAAATCTTCTTTTTTCCTGCGAAGTTCTGTGGAGAAATAGCAAAACATATGTTTTTTTCCCTTATTTTATTTATTTGAAAGAAGAATGCAAAAATATTTGAATAAAACAGAAAATTCCATAATGTACAGGATGAGGCAAAAAGCCCAAAAAGCTTACAGTGCTCAGCATAATTGAATATGCCCCATTTTGAAAATGAATGTTCTTATCCATTTCTCAGTGAATATAGGCAATATATTTTGGTGCATTTAAGCAAAAAAGATTTATTAAACTGATATATTTATTTAATTAATATTTTAGTCACCAAACATATTTAGAGATTGCAAGATAATACAATACAATTCAAGCAAAACTTCACAATAAAAAATAAAAAAATACAACCCTCAAAATTTCAACTACATTTTTCATATTTTTTTGCTTCTCTTGATTTTTCCTCTTTTTAAATATTTTTCTCTAACATATAAATTTGGCTGTACTAGTTTTTGGACCATTATCTTAAGTTATTTTGTTTGATAAGCTCCAGTTTTGGCCTCAGTACTGACTAATCTTATGCAAATGCACAAATATAATATTGTATAGCTTAATATTAAAATATAAAATATTCTTCTTCTTCTTCTTCTTCTTCTTCTTCTTCTTCTTCTTCTTCTTCTTATTATTATTATTATTATTATTATTATTATTATTATTAGTAGTAGTAGTAGTAGTAGTAGTAGTAGTATTAGTAATATTTTTATTAATATTAAGAAGACAATGACAAAGCAATTGCATTACAACAAATGCTAAATTACAGTTAAAAGTAAATAATTATACACTCAAATTAAATTACAAAATCACACACACCCAACCATAAAATTAAATCATACATACAATAGTATTCTCACAAAATTACAGAACAACATTTAAGTGATTCCTTATGCATATCTTAAAACCTGTTAAAGAGGAAACAGTTTTTTGCTGTATGGGATAAATAATTCCATAGTTGAATGATTTAATTGAGTCTAATGGAGTACTGGGCTCTACTTGTATGAACTTTGAGAAAATGATTTCTAGAAATATGTATTGTTGGCTCACTTGGTATTGAAAACAAAATGTGTATACACACTTTATAAGAGTGTTTATTGTCCTCTAAGTTATTTGTTTTATATTCAAACTGTAAAGTTGTTAATATCATATAAGAACTAGTAATAAAAAGTTGAATTTTATTTATCAAAAATAATGAATTACATATGGTTATAGTTAATAATAGGCTATCATTATGAAGTTTTTTTTTTTTCATGAGGATGGCACTTTAAAATCATGTCTGTTTGTTGTCGTTTTGAAGGTGGTTGCTTTGGGCTTTTGTTTTGGAGAGAAGACCTACCTGAAGAGCAGCTGGAACATTCTGGATGGCATGCTGGTGATGATCTCTGTGATTGACATCCTCGTGTCCCTGATCTCCAACAGTGGCACCAAGATCCTGGGCATGTTACGTGTGCTGCGGTTACTGAGGACACTCAGGCCACTCAGGTAATCTCATCTCAACACCACTCATCATACAGCTATTCAGTCATTATGCCAAAAAATAATCCACATTTAATGCACCAATAGACAAGCTGTGGGTTACAGAAGTAAACACTTACACTTTTGTTCAGAATTTAAGGATCGATATTTAACACATTTATCTAATCAATAACAAACATTGTTTTTCTGTGCAATAGTATTTTAAATATAGTTCAAAGTACTTGTTAGCATTACATTAGCCTTCGGTGTGGCACTACAGTATTTTTCAAAAACCATTCTACTATGATTGTCTGCTCAAGGAACTCAAGAGACTTTTGTGTTGTTTAATGTTTAATATTGATGTGGAAAAAGTATGCATTGTGATATAAAATTACATATAAAAAAGCTTTTTTCTTTTCTTTTCTTTTAAAAATGCTTTTATTCATTGAGGACACGTGTTAAATTAAATGTAAATACATTCATACTTTCTATTCATAATGAATCCTGAAAAGAAAAATTATACTTTCTTAGGGGTGATCACACCAAATGCACTTTTACATTCCAAAAACGCGTTTTTTTGCGCTTTTTAGATTCGCTTTTTAGATTCGTAGGCAACGCAAATTTTTAATATTCAAGATATGTGATTCATACAGCACCGGATAACTCAAAACAGAACAGGTTAAAATGTAAGGCGCGCAGTGCGCAAAACGCTCATGGCCGTTAGTAAATCATTCCAAAAGGTCACCTCTCAACATAAAAAGTGCGTTTGGTGAGATCGGCCCCATAGAAAAGTTATTTAAAATTGTGATAATATTCAATATTATGCAGTTTATATTATATTTCGCATCAAATGCACACAGTCTTAAAGGGATAGTTCACCCAAAACTAAAAAATCTGTCAGAAATTACCCTTTTACTTGTTTAAAATATCTTAGAGTTTTTTTCTTTTGCTGAACACAAAATAAGATATTTGGGTAAATGCTTGTTGATGGGACCATTGATTTCTACAGTTTTTTTTTTCAACAGAATAAAGAAACTAAAAAAACACAATTTTATTTTTGCGTAAACTATCCCATTATCCCAGTCGAAGAGACCTTTTTTTTTTTTCAAAAACATACAGATCTCAAACTTCTGAACAGTATGTGCACACAATTTTGGGTCAAAGTGCTAGATTAGCACATCCTAAATCAGCATCTACTTTCTAACAAGAGGCATAATTAATGGGACTGAAGTTCCACAATTATGCACCAGTTTGCACCTAATTGCTGCAGTATGTAGCTGCGTTTGTGTTTATGCATATGTATGTGCATTTGTGTGTACGCCTTGCTCTTTTCCTCCTGCAGAGGGAACTTCTGGAGGCCTTCCCTGCTCTTAAATATTTATGATAGATTGAAGCAGAAAATAAAAATCAAATATTTATCTTTCCTGCCCAATTTGCCCACAAAATGCTTACACTGGTCTTTTGCCCCCCGGTTGCTCTCTTCTCTTCTCTCTTTACAATTTCTCTTCAATTTGAGGTCAACCTCCACAAGCTATTCATTCAACTTTATCGGGAGATTTCATAAAAAAAATATACCACATTTTGGTATTTATTTATTTATTTTTACTTTTTACAACGTTAAAGTGAAAAATGTGCGGTCAACAACCGTTCTAAAAAGCACCTTGAATTGAAAAAGAAAGTTTAAATTTGTTTTTTCTTATTTATTTTATTTTATTTTTTCATCTAAATCAAATTCTTTTCCAGAAAGAGCCACAAGTATGTTTCTCATATAAATTATGTTCTTGCACCTGAGGACAAAACAAACAAAAATACACATTGGTAAATCAACAATTATTTTCTGCTAAAGATACCATTTGGATTTATTATTATTATTATTATTATTATTATTATTATTATTATTATTATTATTATTATGCTGTATTAACTCTAATACTATTATTACACACAATTGTCTGCATTGTCAATTCTGTTAGCGGTTTAAAAAAGATATACAATTGCCAAAGGTTATGGACATCTGCCTTTGCATATACATGAACTTTAACAACATCCAAATCTTAATTCACATTATTTAATATGATGTTTACTCAAAATGTTATAGTTCTATCGGGAAGGATTTGAGTGTGTTTATTGCATTTATTCAATTATTTAGCGAGAGGGCTTTCAATCTTCACACTTAATTTTCTAAAGGTGTTCAGTCGGGTTGAGGTCAGTACTCTGTGGAGGCCAAGTTACTTTACATTTATCTTATCCATGTCTTTATGGATCTTGCTTTGTGCACTGGTGCACTGTCATGTTTGAACAGGACTGTTCTCAAATTTGGGAGCGTGTATTTTTCCGAAATATCTAGGTATAAGTTTCTGTTGTTTCCAATTCGTATAATTTTGTTATAATACCTCTAAAAGCTGAACATTAAATTTTTACTTACTTGGACTTGGAGTTGAACCTACCACACAAGTGGCAACATCTCAGCCTGTTCTTTCACAAGTCAAAGGATTAATGGATGAAATTCCCAGTTTCTTTGAATAATGTATTCAGTAGTTTGAGTATTTTCTGAGTATTGTTTTTTTCTTCAGTACAATTTTTTTATGAAGTTATTTGCAGTCCAGAAGTTGCATCCACTTGATTCTTTCTGAATCCACATTTTTTTAGTATTTTTTTTGCATCTAATTTGTGTTTAAACGAGTGCCCATAAAGCATACTTGCTCGCTGAACTGTATCTAGACAAATAAAGCTGGGGTATTTTAAAAGAACAACAAATACGTCTCCCAGCAAATCTTTAAATACAGTCCTTCACCAGTTTTCTAAAACAGCTTATGCATGATTGATGTTACTACCTCTGAGCATCACTATTACTCCACTGCTGCTGAATAGTGCGTGCAGATCCAAGTATCCCTTTATAGATAATGAACAGTATGTGAAACAAATCCTGCATTTCTTTTAATGTTTTCATTCAGGCGGATATTGAATTTATCCACCAGTGGCGTCGTTACATAAGGTGAATTAACCTTTAAACAGTCTGTGTGATAAGGTCCCATTATAACTAATGACAGTAGCTTCAGTTGACTGTCAGAGAATGTAGAGCAGCCAGAGAGGAAAAAATGCCCTTTAAATTAAACATGAAGCGCTCTGTGTTTTCACCTCGAGCTGAACATTTTAAAGATTCGCACACTGAGCTGCCAGAATGCTCTGCTTCAGAGAACTTAACTGTGTGTGTGTGTGTGTATATGTGTGTATGCGTGCCTCTGCTTCGCCGAACACCTTTTGAAAGTTTTACTTCATGATCCTTCCCTCAATAGACTTTATATTAATGCACCTCTGTGTGAAGTCCAAGTTGAAATGAAAAGAAAGGCAAAGACAGCTGTAAAAAGTCTCCACAGCGTGGGCTCGGGCTCGGCTACTTCGGCAAAAGTGAATTTTGGGAGGGTTGGGTAATTCAGACCACATGTGTATCTGGACCACTCTGTGCACTGAACCTAAAGGGACAGCTCACCCCAAAATTAGTAATTTGCCTATTGTTTGCTAACATTTAAGTCACATCCAAGCTGCTCTAATTCAAAAATGTTACAAATATTTAAAAAATGAAATATTATTAGCGATAAATAACCTTTATGATCATAAAAACAAAGTATTTCTACTCCTTTACAAATGGAAGCCGCTAAATTGGCATTTACATGCTGCTTATATAAGCTCACTTGTAATATGAGTGCATTTAGGTTGAAATGTTATCAGCTTTTTATTTCATTCATTCATTTTCTTTTAGGCTTAGACTCTCTTAGTCTACAACCCATCACTAGGAAACATCCATACACACTCATTGAAACACATACACTATAGCCAACTTAGCTTACCCAATTCACCTACCACATGTGTTTGGATTTGTGTGGGAAACCGGAGCACGCAAACACAGGGAGGACATGCAAACTCCACACAGAAATGCCAACTGAGCCAGCCAAGGCCTGAACCAGCGACCTTCTTGCTGTGAGGCGATTGTGCTACCCACTGCGCCACCGTGACGCCAGCTTATTGTTTGTTTTTATTCATTCTTTAGCATTTAAATATAAAATATGTTGTTATATTTTTGAATATGCATAGCGAATTTGAGCCATCTATTCAATTGATTTGTTCAGATAACTGGTTCATTTAAGAATAAAGCACTTGCTTGTATTTTGGAGCAGTACAGTATGCATTTTTTTACGTTTACATTGTCAAAGTTAAAAAGATAGTGAATCATACCATACCAAGCCTGATTAAGGTGACCCGTACCGTACCGTACTGTACCACTCAGTGGAATTAAGGCATAAATCAATAACAAAACACACACAGAGAGCATGATGTGCTGAACACAGACTAATATAAACCCAGTCAGAGTAACGGTAACCTATTTTGCTCACCAGAGGCCTCATGTACAAAGACTTGCGTTGAAATCATACTAAAAAATTCTGATGTATGAAACTGCGTACGCACATTTACAGCTTTGTGCGTACGCAGTTCCATACATCAGAATTTTTTACTGCGTACGCAATGTTTTAGTATGATTTCAGTGGAATCCCACGCATATTCTCTTTGCACATCCGATTGAAACTGAAACTGAGTGCAACATGCACGAGCGCAAAACCCCTCCCTGCCTCCTACCCTGTATGAATATGCTAATGACTTTACTTTGGCAAAACCCAACGAAAAAGCAATGGCAAAAGCAAACAAAAAGAGAAACTTTGAACAGAATGTGAATTGAAGATGCTGCTTTCGAAGGTAGACCGGAGAAAAACTGTGTTATCTGTGTTATATTTTAAAAAAGGTTTAGGCTTATTTTATCTATAATATAGAGCACATTTGGATCTTGGGAGGAAACCGGGGAACCCGGGGGAAACCCACGAGGACAAGGGGAGAACATGCAAACTCCACACAGAAATACCAGATGGCTCAGCGAGGACCCAACACATTGGTATTCTTGCTGTGAGGCAACAGTGCTAGTCACTGGGCCACCGTGCTGCTCATTCTGGATAAAGGAGGAAGAAGGGGAGGAGGGGGGTTTCTTCCAAACGAAGATAGTTGTAGAAAGGAAATAAGGATTTATATAATGATTTGGGATCCTTTGATTGGAGGATCATAATCAGCTAATGTAGACCAGCTGGGTCAATCATGAGCACATGCTCCTCTCGAAATTAGTTTAAAATTAAACTTCACTTAATGTTTGGCTGGTCAACTACATGGTATGGAAACCTTATATACCTGCTAGACATGCGGATGAACCCGTCTCATACAGCTGCCCTTGCACGGCTCAAAGACACGTTGTAGAGTGCAATTTAACACAACTGCCTTTAGGAGTTGCCAATGAAAAAAAAAAACAGATACACACAAGAAATGCACGTACGCCAGGCATTTATTTGGCTTGGACCAACGCACATTCCCACGTTCATTTCAGCGTTAGTAAATCCAAACGTGAGCGTGAAACCTGGCATACGCAAAGTGTTTGTGCGTACGCAGCGTTGATACATGAGGCCCCAGATCTCCTGTGGATAAAGGTGAAAGTTAAACTTGACAAAAAAGAGTGATAGAGATGTATCGCAATGTATTTTGATTAAAGAAAACGGCCAGGAATTGATATCAACCTCCGCATGAGCATATGACAGTTGAGCTGAGTGATTTGAAATGGTTTAGCCATCTATCGTCTACGCATCAAATTTCACAGTAAACACAATAAATTAACAAAAGATAAATTAACTAAACATATGTCTCTTTAGAGTGGAGATGAATAAATGTGTAATCTGTAAATCTTGCATTTTGTGTTCTGAGGCAAAACATGTTTCGTGCTGTCGTTGCCCAGTAATGCACAGTAAAAAAAATTCAATCCCACAAAAGTCCAACATACGTAGTAAGTGAAATAAACGTTTAAAATAACCAAGGAAGGAAATGTGTCAATGTTGTGCAACTAGAAAACATTTGGCTTATCAAACGCATCCTGAGGCATGCACCGGGCTTTTACGCTATAGTGGAATTTACATGAGAACGAGGAAACAGTGTCTGAGGCTCACTGTATGACCATTTACTGATCTATTGTTATTGTACTATACATTGGTATACGCAAATTTTTGTTATTGTTGTTTTTGTTATTTTTGTTTTTGTATTTTAAAAGTCTGGGCCTCCCCCAATCGTCACAGTAGTGTGGGTGTTACAATGTCAACTATGTATTAGACCTGTTTTAGTACGTCATTGTGCTACAGACTGCATCGAGGACATCTTGAAATTAATGGAGAAAAACAAATTAAAATAAATGTTGTTTTGTGCAAAATGTAAGCCACTTAATATTAACTACTTTTTAAAAATTTTGGCTGTATAAGGCAGATGTCATTTTTTTTTAAAAATTGTGCTGATATTTGCAAAAATGTCTCAGTTGTGGTATCGCTGTGCACATTTGTGCAAATTTTTTTTTGCTTTCTCCATATCTAGCACAACTGTTGCCATCAATGCAATATCCAATATAAGTGAGCAATTACAATAAATGCAATAAAATCCAAATCGTAGTTTAGTGCTTAAATCAGACTACCTAGTCAGACAAATAAAAGTCCTTTAGACCCTAAAGATTTTTCCAAAATTTTTGCAAACAATTTTAATGAGCTAAATTTAAACAAATTCTATTTCGTAGTGTTTGTAGTGTTCAATTGTTGAAATTCAACCTAAATAAATTGTTTGCAACCACTAAAAATATTAGTAAAATGCAGGATTTTTTTTTCAGTGTAGTAAATATAAATTATTAATTATTATATTGCTTTGAGCTTTACCAGTGATGGGTTGCAGCTGGAGTGGTGTCCGCTGCGTAAAATATATGATGGATAAGTTGGCGGTTTATTCCACTGTGCCGACCCCAGATTAATAAAGGGACTAATCCAAAAAAATGATTGACTGAATATTGCTTTGAGGAGCATAAACATACTTCAAAATATTTCATTTTATAATACAAGTTTACATTGACATCAAAATAAGAAAAGAAAACAATTCACAATTCGCTCATATTGCCATTTATTCACGTGAAACAGTGTGTTTGTTTGGATTAATGTGTGTGTAATCCTTATCAACTATTAATGGCAATGTTACACAGAGGTGTGTGCGTTTTAGTCTTCAGACAGGATGATTTATGCGTTGTGTTAAGGGGGATGTGTGCACTCTGTAAATTCATCAACTCTTTGACCCGCAGTTTTAAGCCCTGCACTGTATGTTGCACTGCGCATCACCCTCACGGATCTAAATTAATCTCACACGCGCATAAAGAACCATCCATCCTGCACTGACTATATGTCCCAGAGGAACAGATCCTCCCTTAAACACCTGACGCCAGCATCTCTTTACTGATATCACTCTATTCTGTCTTCTAGAAGGTCCTTCTTGACCTCTTCCAATGCAAACAACTTGACATAATGTATCACTGTGTTATTGGTTGCGCTAATTCATTTCTTAAGGTTAATTACAGTGCAGATTTTCGTCCATTCTGAGGCAATTGTTAAGCTAATGTAGCCATGCTTGATTGAAATATTTTTTCCCAGCTATGTTAAAACTACCGAGAGGAAGATTTTCAGAAAAAGACAATAAGGACAGATTGGCATATTCGGATTTAATCCGGATTCCAGATAACTTTTGTCTTGTTTTTTTTTAACATAATTGCTTGTGTTGTAGTGAAATCGTAATTCTACTGGAAAATGCAAGTGTGCAAGAACAGAATTAGAGCGAATAAAGTGAAATTGTTCAGTCATTATTTACTCACCCTGGTGCGTTAAAGCAACACTATTAAACTATTTTATTTATACCAAGTTTTTTTAACTATATTTTATAAAAAAGGCTATTTCAGTTTCGTTCAAAATCAGTGTTTCTTGGCTTTTATTTATCATTGTTTAAATCTCCTAGCAATTTCCAAGTGAAAATCATTTTACATTTGTTTCCAGTACAAGTCAAATAAATAATAAGTAAATATTTTGAAAAGTCAGTGCTACAAGTTTGGAAAGACTTGGGATCTTGTATAAAACATCAGAAAGTGTGTGTACGTGTGTATCAGGAACACACAGCTTGAATCCTCCAAACTGATGGTTCCAGCCCAACTACAGCATCCTTTAATTACGGGCAGGATGTAAACGTGACTGTGTGTTCTGGGAATAAGAGGCTTCTTCTGTGCTCTACTTATTGTTGCTTTGTTTTATTTATTTATTTATTTAAACCTTTCACAACACAAAGACCGAATTGGAGCGATGAAAATGAGAAATTCAGCTTTTCTGTAGACTTTCAAAACTGAAGCCATAGCACATGTTTCCAGAAACCAGAAGTGTCACCTCAGCATCACATTCAAAAAAGAACAGCTCCATTTGGTTAATATGCTATGGTGTTTACAACAGTATTGTTTTAAAACAATACCTAAATGTTTGGAACAATACCTAAAAAGCACTAAATTGTACCTCTTAAAATTTTAGGTACTAATATATACTTTTGTACCAATGTGGACCCTTTAAGTACAAATGTTGAAAAGGTACCACACCAGTGACAGCTCGCGTACCTTTATTTCTGAGAATGGTGTTACCATAGATATTTAGATTGATGAACAAACATTTGTTTTGCTCTTTTTTAGACTGTGTACAGTATATATATATATATATATATATATATATATATATATATATATATATATATATATATATATATATATATATATATATATATATATATATATATAAAACCGCTTAATCACCTATTTAGACATGTTAAATTATGTAAGCATGCAACTTCATTGTGTTGTGGAATGTCTGTTTACTGAAAGCATCACAACACTTCAGGCGCTAGCACCCTCTATTGGTGAGGGGTAGAAAACGCTTTAAAATATGTCAGCATATTTCTTTGCTGTTTCTTATTATATTTACAGTTGAAGTCAGAATTATTAACTCCCCTTTGATTTTTTTTCTTTTTTAAAAATATTTCCCAAATTATGTGATAATATTTTATTTCTTCTAGAGAAAGTCTTATTTGGCTAAAATAAAAGCAGTTTTTAATTAAAAAAAAACCCCACAATTATTAGTTTCTTTAAGCTATATATATATATATATATATATATATATATATATATATATATATATATATATATATATATATATATATAGATAGTCTACAGAACAAACTATTGTTATACAATAACTTGCCTAATTGTCCTAACCTTGAAAACATCTAGTAAAATATTATTTACTGTCATTAGGGCAAAGATAAAATAAATCAGTTATTAGAAATTACTTATTTAAACTATTATGTTTAAAAACATATTTATCATATTTTAGTATTATATTAGAATCATATTTATGTTTATGTATATTTATGTGTATTAAAATGTATGTTTAAAAATGAAGAAATCTGCTCTCCGTAAACAGAAATTTGTGAGAAAAAAATAAACAGCGCAGGCTATTAATTCAGGGGGGCTAATAATTCTAACTTAAACTGTATGCTACTACAGTATTAACATAGTATTATTATTGATTATTATATGCTACTATATTATTTATTCATATTTGTACATTAAAATGTAATTAAAATTAAGGTGTTGTTATTATTATTTTTATTATTATTATTAGAAATAATTTTCATTTTAACAATTTTATTTATGATATTTTGCAATGTAATTTAGTATAATTATTAAGAACCTTAGCTGAAATAGGAAATCATTCTCATCTCATCTCATTCTCATCATGTAGTTCAGCTTAAAACTATAATAATGTAGAAAATGAGAAATAAACCTAAAAATTAAATGAAATCTAAACTGAGACAGTAAATCAAACTATATAATGTAAACTTAGTATTTACTTGGTGATGCTAAAATGAGACTTATAGTTCATCAGAAAACATTTCTCCCTGTGAGCAGGTCATATCATTACACTGGATTGTCCCTCACTTATTGAGTCAAAGATGAGCGTGGGTCTAGACATATTGATTCTTCTCATCGTTTGACATTTCCATAATTGATTTTACGGTATTACCTGAAATCCCTGAAGTGAGCTTTGATAAATACGCTTGAGCTTGTGAGAGATGCACACAGATATTCCGACAAACAAAAGACGGTTATCTGCTCTCCCTTTGGCAGACTCTTTTCTCTCACTTTGACTAAACCTGATTGGTCTCTTTAAACATGGCCTTTTCTTCATACTCAGACACTGATACAATCACAACACACTTCTTAAGAAGATCAAAGCTAAGGATCAGATCAGGTTTTTGCCACTTTCGCTCAGTGTAGCAGTAAAGAAACAAATTACTGTCACCGTATGGGGACTAATGGGGCTTTTATTCTTCAGTCAGAGGGGAGAAACTTTTGAAGTGTTTGTTTGTGAAGGTTCATAAACATCTCACACTATACAGTGTTACTGC
Source organism: Danio rerio (assembly GCF_052040795.2). Taxonomy (NCBI): domain Eukaryota; kingdom Metazoa; phylum Chordata; class Actinopteri; order Cypriniformes; family Danionidae; genus Danio; species Danio rerio. The sequence goes on from NC_141032.1 coordinate 30,292,433, forward strand.
AATGCATCCTCATCCTGTCCCATTAACATCAATTCAACATAAACAAGGCCTAGATTAAAACTGGTTTGCCTTATTGAGAATCATACAGTATCATTTGTATGTGTAATAGGCTGTTCTCAGAGACAAAAGTTGCACTTGAGTCTGCCGGCACTGTCATTTTAAATTATAAGTTGATATAAATGTGACTTAGATTAATTTAAAGATGATTTAGAAAAAAAAAATGTGTATGACTATGAATACCTTCACTGCTAATTTGATTTAATGTTCCATCACTTTCGATAAACAGGTAGAGCAGATCAACATGAAGTGATAATGATAACAACAACAACAACAACAACAACAACAAAAAACACCAAAACATAGACTCGTATCCACTTTGGCAAACTTTCCAATAGATTTGCTTGTGTTATTCACGATATTCATAGTGTGTGGTCTTCAAAAGACAGAAGTGTAATTAGGTGAATGTTAGAGCAACAGGCTATGTTGGAGAATTTCAAAAATGGCAGACATGTCTGATTATAACATAATTGCCAACATTTTTACCAGCATGATAAAATGATAGTCTCATAACAATAAACAAAGTTAATGGTGTATTTTGACTTTTAATTTGATGAATAGGTGGGTGCTGGCATGAAACTTTGTGAATGCCTTCAGGGCATGGTGCCAGAGAACCTTACAGAGTGTTTTTTTTTTCTTGTAACTCTTGACCAGTTTGTGGCACTATGTGTGGTTTATTTGTAAACTAATTTCAAGAGGATCATGTACTTATGATTGAACACGGCTGCTACCACATCAGCTCTGTATATTGCACCAATCAGATGAATACTGACACATTATAAATAACGTTCGAGGTTACAGAAGTAACCCTTCGTTCCCCGAGGAGGGGAACGGAAGTGCCATGAATGGGAGGATTCGGATCAGAAGCCGCTTATCTGGAGAGTATTGAACGGGCCAATGAATGAAATTAATTGGCAGCGTAAGCTTGCGCAGGTGTGCGACATCTGCAATTATCTCAGCATATAAGCACACCTGAAGCCAGCAGACGCCATCCTTTTAAGCTGAAGAGACTTTCAAACAGCTAAGGGACAGTCATTATGGCGACGGAATATGGCACTTCCGTTCCCCTCCTCGGGGAACGAAGGGTTACTTCTGTAACCTCGAACGTTCCCCTTCGGTTGGGGAACTTCAGTGCCATGAATGGGAGAATATGGAAAGCGCCATAATGACTGCACCTTACCAACACCCCCGATGAGGAGATAGTCAAGCAAGCGTGACGCACCCACATCATGGGGGGCGCGGTCCTCCAACGTGTCCCTGGCCCTAATTTATCCTACTTCAACAGAAGTTTTACGGATTTAGATATATTTTTTGGGAAGTCGTGAGCATCTAGATAATTCTAGGAAATACGACAGTACGTTGGGAAGCGTGCAATCCCGATAGGGAGGACGCTGCGGAGGCCATCCGTTACCCAAGGGGGGGATAGATGGCAGAATTTACCTATGGACTAGCCCTAAAAAGGGGGAGTACGCATAGCAAAAGAGTGGTTAGCGGAGAGGGAAGACACGGGTCCACCCAGGGGGGGGACTTAACCGTGGCGGAATAAGCATATGGGATCGCCTAGTGGGGATCACGCATAGCAGGCACCTATACCCAAAACGCGGGCTGACCAGCGGGCAGACCTACAACGTAGTGGGCCAGCAAGTGACTCCTCCGCTGAGTCAGTGCTGGGGGCCACGGAGGAATCTGCAGGGCTCACCTGACGGGGAACTTTACTGACAGATAAAAAAGGCGCACGTACCTCCGTGTTAGGGAGAATGGCGCCGCAAGCGTGTTTCAACACCCTACCGAGTTGTCTCCTCAATCACCAAAGGGTTACCTAATACCCTTGAGGAAACCGGCTCCACTCGCAGATTGTAAAACCTTGCAAATGTGTTAGGTGTCGCCCAGCCCGCAGCTCTACAGATGTCTGTTAGAGAGGCGCCGCGTGCACGCGCCCAAGAGGATGCAACGCTCCGAGTGGAGTGTGCACGAACTCCCGGGGGACACAGCTGCGACTCGAATAAGCGAGTGAAATGGTATCCACAATCCAGTGGGATAATCTTTGTTTTGATACGGCACTTCCCTGCTGCCGACCGCCATAACAGACAAAGAGCTGCTCAGATGATCTAAAATTCTGAGTACGGTCCACATAAATGCGCAGAGCGCGAACTGGACAAATTAAAGAAAGGGCTGGGTCTGCCTCCTCCGGGGGCAGCGCTTGCAGGTTCACTACCTGATCTCTAAAGGGGGTGGTAGGAACCTTGGGCACATAACCGGGGCGGGGTCTCAGGATGACGTGAGAGTAATCCGGCCCGAATTCCAGGCACGAGTCACTGACCGAAAATGCCTCCAGGTCCCCGACCCTCTTGATGGAGGCCAACGCAACCAGCAGAGCTGTCTTCAGGGACAGAAATCTTAGAGATACTGATTCGAGTGGCTCAAAGGGATCGGATCGCAGACTCGTGAGAACGAGGGCGAGATCCCAAGAGGGCATGAGAGGGGGGCGAGATGGATTAATTCGCCTAGCACCCCTAAGGAACTGGATGACCAGGTTATGCTTTCCCACGGTGCCGCCAGCTACCGCGCTATGATAAGCGGAGATGGCGGCCACGTAAACCTTGAGAGTGGAGGGCGACAGCCTGCTGTCCAACTTCTCTTGAAGGAAAGAGAGCACAACACTAATCTGGCAATTTCGGGGGTCTTCTCTGCGAGAGACGCACCATTCAGTGAATAGACTCCACTTCAGGGCGTAGGCGCGCCTCGTGGAGGGGGCTCTAGCCTGAGTGATGGTATTAACCACCGCAGTCGGTAGGTTACCTAAGTCTTCCTCGCGTCTAGGGACCACACGTGGAGGTTCCAAAGATCGGGGCGAGGGTGCCAGATGGTGCCCTGTCCCTGAGAGAGTAGGTCCTCTCTCAAAGGGATCCGCCAGGGGAGGGCCGTCGCGAGGAGTGAGAGCTCTGATATCCAGGTCCGGTTGGGCCAAAGGGGCGCAACTAGCAGAACCTGTTCCTCGTCCTCCCTGACCTTGCACAGAAACTGCGCGAGCAGGCTCACTGGGGGAAACGCATACTTGCGCATGCCCCGAGGCCAGCTGTGGGCCAGTGCATCCGTGCCGAGAGAGCCCTCGGTCAGGGAAAAAAACAACTGGCAGTGAGCGTTCTCGGGGGAAGCAAACAGATCGATCTGGGCCTCCCCGAATCGCGCCCATATCAGCTGAACAGACTCGGGGTGGAGTCTCCATTCTCCAGGGCGTAACAGCTGTCGTGAGAGCGCATCGGCTGCACGATTGAGCGTGCCTGGGACGTGAATGGCGCGCAGCGATTTCAGCCGCGGGTGACTCCAGAGGAGCAGACGGCGGGCGAGCTGAGACATGCGGCGAGAGCGCATACCCCCCATGCGGTTGATATACGCCGCCGCCGCCATACTGTCCGTCCTGACCAGCACGTGTTGCCGCTCCAGCACCGGTAAAAAGCGGTGGAGAGCGAGGAACACTGCCAACAGCTCTAGGCGATTGATATGCCAATGCAGCTGGGCACCCTTCCAGAGGCCCGCAGCCGCATGCCCGCGACACACGGCCCCCCAACCCGTGTTGGAAGCGTCTGTTGAAACAACAACATGGCTGGACGCCTGTCCTAGAGGCACACCGGCCTGTAGGAACGAGGGGTCGTTCCAAGGGCTGAGGGCGCGGCGACACAGCGCAGTAACCGAGACCCGGTGTGTGCCCGCGTGCCATGCGCGTCTGGGGACCCGATCGTGAAGCCAGTGCTGAAGTGGTCTCATATGGAGCAACCCGAGCGGCGTGACGGCGGCTGCGGATGCCATATGCCCCAGGAGCCTCTGAAAGAACTTCAGTGGGACCACTAGTTTGCTGTCGAGCTCCCTCAGACAGTTCAGCAACAGGCGAGCGCGTTCCTCGGAGAGGTGCGCTACCATGGTGATCGAGTCCAGCTCCATCCCGAGAAAAGAAATCCTCTGCACGGGGGCGAGTTTGCTCTTTTCTCGGTTGACCTGAAGCCCCAGTAGGCGGAGATGCCGAAGCACCTTGTCCCTGTGCATAATCAATTGCTCCCGCGAGTGGGCTAAAATCAGCCAGTCGTCGAGATAATTGAGTATGCGAATGCCCGCGAGCCGAAGGGGCGCTAGGGCACCCTCCGCGAGTTTGGTGAAGACCCGCGGAGACAGAGAGAGCCCGAAGGGGAGGACCTTGTACTGCCACGCTCGACCCTCGAACGCAAACCGCAGAAATTGGCGGTGGCGTGGAAGAATGGAGACATGGAAATACGCGTCCTTCAGGTCTATGGCTGCAAACCAATCCCGAGGACGAACGCATTGGAGAATGCGCCTCTGCGTGAGCATTCTGAACGGCAGCTTGTGCAGACAGCGGTTCAAAACGCGCAGATCTAGGATTGGCCGTGACCCACCGCTCTTTTTGGGTACGATGAAGTATGGGCTGTAAAACCCACTCTCCATCTCGGCTGGAGGAACCGGCTCGATTGCACCCTTCGCCAGGAGGGCAGCAATCTCCTCTCGCAAGACAGGGGCGGACAGGGGGTTGACCCTGGAGAAATACACGCCCGTAAACTTGGGGGGCCGTTTCGCGAACTGAATCGCGTAACCGAGTCTGATTGTGCGTATGAGCCACCGCGAGGGGCTGGCCCGCGCTAACCAGGCAGGCAGAGCCCTCGCTAATGGAGTCATCGCTACAATCGCTGACGTACCAGCGGTGGGGCAGCGCGGAGTGGGTGTGCTGATCCGGGAAGCACGAGGGTCCCGCGAAAGAGCTGGAGGAGAGCGATTCGCTCTGGCTCCGCACCCTGACTCCGGAGAGGGGGCTGGAGGGCTGAGGAAAGGGAGACCGTCCCCCCAGCGCTCGTGAGCCACTGGCGAAGCACGTAGAGTCTGCGAGCCGGAAGGCAGCGCGTCCCGGACTGGCAGAACTCGTGCAGTCACATCCGGGGAAGGGAAAAAGTGCTCTTTTACTGATGTTTTGGTGGCACTGAAAAGTACCGTTGTTATCGGGGCCCCGCCCTCCAGCGGGGAAAGAGCAAGTTTCCTCTTCTCCGGATGGCCTGTCTCAGGGACGCTTCGCGGTCCGTTTACCGGACTTAACGGCGCCCTGGGCAGGAGGGGCTGCCTGCTTTCGAGGTGAACGCCGCGCCCGCTTGGCCGGAGGCGCAGGCGGGGGCGGGGCAGCACTCGTTGGCGGGCGCCCTCGGCGAGGAACAGCGGAGGTGGATGGCTCGGCGGGCGGAGCGGGCTTACGGCCACGCCGATAGATGACATTGCCCATCGCATCCGACTGCTCTTTCACCGCCTTGAATTCCTGGGTGAATTCACCGACGGTGTCGCCGAACAGGCCAGCCTGGGATATGGGCGAGTCAAGAAAGCGAACTTTGTCAACGTCGCGCATATCGGCCAGGTTTAGCCAGAGGTGGCGTTCCTGAACCACAAGTGTGGACATCGTCCTCCCCAGCGCACACGCGGCGGACTTAGTAGTCCGAAGAGCATAGTCGGTCGCGGTGCGCAGCTCATGTAATAAGCTTGGGTTGGACCCGCCCTCGTGCAGCTCGGCCAGCGCCTGCGCTTGGTAGCGCTGGTAGGTGGCCATCGCGTGCAAAGCAGAAGCAGCCTGGCCCGCAGCCTTATAAGCTCTGGCTCCGAGGGAGGCAGACAACCTACAGGCTTTGGACGGGAGGCGGGGCAAACCCCGCCACGTAGAGGCGCCGCGCGGACAAAGATTGACCGCGATAGCGCGCTCCACTGACGGGATCGCCTCATACCCCCTGGCAGCTCCGCCGTCAAGGGCGGTGAGGGCGGAGGCACTCGCAGCACGGGCAGAGAAAGGTGCCCTCCAGGACTGCGTGAGCCTACTGTGCACTTCCGGGAAGAAGGGGACGAGAGGCTTCGAAGGCTTCGCCTTCTGGTCCTCTACGTAGCACCCATCTAGTCGGTCCGGCCGCGGAGCTGGGGGATAAACCATCTCCAACCCCACGGCCGAAGCAGCCCGGGAAAGCACGGCTAACATGTCCGCTTCAGGATCCGATTTGACAGCGCTCACCTGCCCGGAGGGGGCGAGCGGGTCCGGATCTTCGTCGGACAGTGAAAGCCCACCCTCCGATGCCGCGGAGGACATCTGATCTCCGGTGTCAGCGAGTGTGAGAGCTACCATCTGGTTAGACGGATCACTCTCACCACCCGAAGCTTGGATGGAGCGCCGTGAGGAGCGAGAGGTCCGCGAGCCCGTGGGCGGCGGATTAGCTCCCGCTGAAACCCTCAGATCTGCCCGAGCGCCCGCTGCTTTTTTAGAGCAGGAGGCAACTGGGGTGGCTCGCTCTCTTGCGAAAGTTAGCCGCGATCTTAGCTGTGCAACGGTCATGGCATCGCAATGACGACATGAACCGCCCGCGAGCACCGCATTAACATGCTGGACCCCCAAACATGCAATGCAGTGATCGTGTCCATCATCCGGAGCCAGGAAACCCCCGCATCCAGAAACGCACAGTCGGAGCGCCATCCTGAAAAGGACGTGCTGCACGACTGTGTTGCTCTTTTAGGAAAGTTGCAACTATACGCACCGCTCTGGAGGACCGGACCCAAAGAACCGCAGGCAAGGGAGTAACCCAGCTCGACCGTCTGCCACCGCGAAGACCCACTCTGGACCGGGAGACACACTCGTTCGCTCTGAAGTGCTGATCAGCAAGAGGAACCCTCATCGACTCACTCAGAAAGGATCTGAAGCGAAAAGGATGGCGTCTGCTGGCTTCAGGTGTGCTTATATGCTGAGATAATTGCAGATGTCGCACACCTGCGCAAGCTTACGCTGCCAATTAATTTCATTCATTGGCCCGTTCAATACTCTCCAGATAAGCGGCTTCTGATCCGAATCCTCCCATTCATGGCACTGAAGTTCCCCAACCGAAGGGGAACCAGAGTTTTCCACTACAGTCATCTTCGCCTTGAAGAATCCCCCCTACCACTCCTACTCCTCCACTTCTCTGATAGAGTGGCACGGCGACCCAGTGGTTAGCACTGTTGCCTTACAGCAAGAATTCTGCTAGTTCGGCCCTTCACCAGGCCGGTCAGCATTTCTGTGCAGAGTTTGCATGTTCCCCCCATGTTTGCATGGGTTTCCCGCAGGTTTCGCACTTTTCTTCCACCGTCCAAAGACATACACCAAAAGTAAATTGACTAATTGACAAAATAGCATCTTTAGACAACTCTTAGCTAGATATACTTAAATACTTCCAGGTTTCTTCCCACCGCAGCCTCGATTTTGCTGTTTAAAATGGCCGCGGCGTGAAATCAGTCTTAGACAATGTTTCAGATGACTGTTCTAGAGCCTACAGCTAATCAATCAGTCAGATTCTGTGCTTTCAAGTTCTAAAGAAAATTATAAATAATAAATTATCCTAAGTAAAACAAATACATTTATAGATACAATATACGTTTTAGTTACTTCCGTATTTGCTTCCCGAGGGAGAGTGGGAGGTTGCCACTTGGGGATTGGCCTTTAAAAACCATGGCCAAATCCCAAACATATAGCTTTTTTACCACGTCGCAAGTTATGTAGTGTATGTAGCGCACAAACCAAAATGTATATATATATATATATATATTTTTTTTTTTCCTTTTTCTTTTGTTATTGTAGTAATTGTTTTTGGTCAGCTGTGGACTGTTTTTCACCTGCCAAAACTGTAAATAAAACACAATTTGCACTGGAGTGCTATCGACAGCCATCTTTTTGCCCCCACATCCCCCAAAATTATAAAAACGCAGTTAGCTCTCGAAGGACCCCTCTGTCATGGGTTATGAAAGTAGACATTTGTATGCTGGGATGTTTAATCACATTTTACTTGTTTTTATTAACACAATAGCACATCCTGTGTGAATCCCCCAAACAGCTGACTTGTTTTTCCAGCTGTGTATTTGTATGATACGTGCTATTGTGTGTGCCTTTGTGAGCAGGTGTCTTTGTGTCAGAGTGTGTGCCACCCTCTGCTGAGGTTGACAGGTGCGGTTTTGTGCAGGATGTCTTGCCGTTAATAATTAGGCTTCATCTTTATTCTGGCGGTTTAATTAAAACTGTCTCCTTTCTTTGCAGCACAGAAAGTTTCCCTGCAGCATTGCATTGCAGTTGCTTAGCATAATGGCTAGGGCATGAAATGTTTGCTGGTAATTGCCATGCTCACTCCTAGAAGAGGTAGTGATTGCAGCAATGATGAAATGCCAAGAGTAGAGAAAGCTGACTAATGACGGGTCAGTAAATGCATGGGAAACATTTTTTCAGACACTGGCCAGGTAAGAACAGCAGTTTATGGACCCTTTCTGAGTTTGACTTGCAATATTATGCGTTGTTAGGAAAGGATATTTAATTAGTTCTTTGTATTTTAACAGAAAAGTAAAGCGTATGACATTTGATCAAAGATGGTGGGCTCTATTTTAATGATCTAGGCGTAAAGTCTAAAGCACATGGCGCAAAAGCATTAAGGGCGTGTCCAAATACACTTTTTCTACTTTAAGGACAGAAAAATATTCTCTGCGTCATGGCGCATGGTCTAACAGGGTTATGTTTATTAATGAGTTATGGATGTGTTTTGAGCATAACGTGCATTAAACCAATCAGAGATCTCCCATTCCCTCTAAGAGTCAGATGAGTCGCGCCATGGCACATTTGCTATTTACATGGCAGACTTTGTAAATGGAATAACTGAATGCTTTACTGGCGAAAAAACAGTTAAACAGACCATCTGCAGTGCAAGGAAAATGAATGAGCCTCCTCCATTTGGCCTCTTTACTTTATCTTTACTTTTACTCTTATTCCTTTACTTTATTCCTTTACTTTCATGTATAAGAAAGCGATGTTGTACACACTCCACTGAAGACATCCATTATTCTACATATTTGATTTTCTTTGTTGAGTGCAAAGATTTACTTCAAAACTTATTTTAAATTCAGTACTAATTTCCAGCAAATTTACAACAATAATGACGTGTGGTCAAACAACTGAGTTATATACAAACACACGTCCTATTCTTGTGCCCCATATGGTGATGCATACATCTCCTAAACCCGGCAGATGGACCAATCTAAACTTGTTTTTATTAAAACAAATATAAATATGCATATAATAAATAACACTACTACTAATAATAACATTACACAAATGCAAATAAACAATGAACTGAAAAGAATGCATGTAGGCAGTGGTTTTTATGTTTATGTATATGTATTTTTTTTAATAACATTTTAATCTTTATTGTTTTTTAATGTGTAAATATATCTGTGTTTTTCTGTACATTGTGTGTGTATTAAGTAATGTGTAAGCATTTAAACCTGCATAGGTGCATAACAAACTTGCTCTGTGCTGGACTTTAGACCAGCTTTTAGTTGGTCAATCGCTGGACCAAGTGCAATTGGTCAATTTCAGTTCTTCAAAATAGCAACGCACCAACAATGTGCCTTAACACACCTCCTTTTTTAGATCGGAACTCCCATGAGTCCACAAAGTGGCGCAAATGGATTTGCTATTTAAACAACATGGTCCAAAATGTGAAATATAGGGTTGTGTTGATCTGAAAATAGCAAGAAATCACACCATACACATTTTGTGCCCTATTGTGCTGGGTATATGGACCCGGTGGGTTTAACACAATTGTTGGCCCATTTGAATTACAAAACTTATATATATATATATTGTTACACATTAACATCTTTACTCTCATAAATAAGTATTAAATAACGTACATTTTTAAACACATTATCATACATAAACATACCAATGTTTATTGTAGTAGATTCTGCATACTAAGTATGTGTTTTTAAAAATGCATACATTGTGTTTTTGCTTGTTATTTTTGCTATAAAATTATGTTGGGGTTTTTGATTTATTTTTTTAGAGTGATCAGCAGAGCTCCTGGACTGAAACTGGTTGTTGAGACATTGATGTCGTCTCTTAAGCCTATCGGAAACATTGTGGTCATCTGCTGTGCCTTCTTCATTATTTTTGGGATCTTGGGAGTTCAGGTGAGTACAAATAAGCATAACCCTGCTAAAAGCACAAGCTTAAACCAATTTAAGATGATTTTCTAGTCTCTTGGGTGGTTTTAATGAGGTTTTGAGCACTTTTCAGCTTGGTCAGCCTTGGAGACCAGCTTAGGTCAGTTTTAGATGCTTTATTCATACCTTATAGTTATATAACATATAACATATTTTAAGCCTAGCTTAGACAATTAAAGTAAAAGCCAATCCTAACCTAAAGGATTAATTGAATTAATTTCTTCAAAAACATATATGATATAAATAGTAACACATAAAATGTGACAGTTCTTTGTGTTTAATACACAAGATTTCCTCTTAGTGAGAGTGAGAGAAGTGGTGACTAAAATGAATACATGCTTGTCATTTGTGTAAATTTGAAACATACACTTCCTGCCCAAAGATGAATAATTTGACTATGATTAAAATGTTCTGTTTTCCATACTTCCACAATTTACATAAGTGCGTAGGGGAACACTAGTGTAATTTATCTTCCATTCCTCCAGGAAAGCACGCCTGTGCTCCTAATTACTGTGCAACATGTCATATGTAAAAGTGACTGTCCTTGTTTGCTTTTCCACTATACTGTCAAACACCGGACTTTAAATAATAGCATGTAAACATACTGTATTGTATAACATTGTAACATGATACTGGTCATTAAGGGGATTGAAAACCTGATGCAAATGCAGTGCTGTCTTTACATTTTATCACGATGAATATGTTTACAATACATGGACACCAATAATCCGATTTTTAATATGATTAAGACAATACTCTGATTAAGAGTCTACCATGTAAACAGAGATTTTTAATGACCTTAATCCTACTGAAGTCATAATTGAACTAAACAGAAATGGAATTAAGACATGTGGAGTATGCCTATTTTAGTCACATTATTGAAGTGCAGTACAGACATGTAAACACCACAATCAAACTATTGCCATCATGTAGGACTTTTTGCCGTGTTTTGAGATAGGATAGTTTATACCAGGGGTGGCCAACCCTGTTCCTGGAGAGCCACCTTCCTGCAGATTTCAGTTGCAACCCATTTCAAACACACCTGCCTGTAATTATCATGTGGTGTTCAGGTCCTAATTAATTGGTTCAGGTGTGTTTGATATGGGTAGCAACTAAAATCTGCAGGAAGGTGGCTCTCCAGGAACAGGGTTGGCCACCCTGGGTCTATACACACAACTGTTTGACACTATTCTCTGCACCTACCGAGTCAGAAAAGGACCACAGACACACACATCAAGAAATGCAGAAGTGTATTATTCCCACTTGGCATGCGGTATAAAATTCTATTAAAACACCAGTTCTTACTTCATACTCGCATCCAATACCTCAGTTTGTCACAGAGGCATAAATGAAATGTTCCTGAATGAAAATAAAACTGCTGAACTGCAGTTAAAGTTGAAAAACTAAAACTGAAACACCTGAAATTACATAAAAATTCCAGAGGAAACGTGGATAGCGTGGTGACGCAATGACGTTAATGGATCCATGCCAACCTAATGTGCTTTTCTGTTCCGCAGTTCCTTACTGGCTGCACCAGTTGCGCAGTTAAACAGTGGCTGCACCACTTACTTGTACTAAATTATGCTAAACTACTGGTCTTCTCCAAACTCTTCTCCTTAACTACCCTATTTTTTCCTTAATATTATTATGACAACCTGGTTAACGTTTAAAGCATACATTTAAAATCATTTAATTAATTAAATGCTTCTATATTTTAACTACATTGATTTAACAGGTTTTCTGCTTACCTTATAGTTCGACACCGCTGATGTCAATGCAATACGACAGATCAATAATTTTCTCCTGCTTTTTGTTACCAAATTGTATATCATGTAAAAGAGATCATGAACAGAACGTTCAAAAAGCAACTCATAACGCCTTAATCATGTTATTGTCTTATTCAGATTAAAGCAACTAATTTGATTAATGATGTCCATGTAAACCTGATTATTGTTTTCTGTGACAAAAGGCAAATGTTTCAGCTCAGGGTGCTGTACATGTTTCTGCTATGCCACTCACATTGTTAACATGCGTAATAACTTCGCCCCAGACTGGAAGATTATACTGCGCATCTTTTTTTCTAATGCCTCATTCACACTAGCAGCTACTTTGTAGCTGCCTGTCGTTCTAGCTGGCGACATGCTGCAAACACAGGTCTGTGTAGGTCTATACAGCACGAATTAAACTGGCCTCTGAGTGAGCTGAGAGAGGTTTATGTGAGCTCTCACTCCAGAAAGTCACTCTTCCTTTGCATAAAGTTGAAGGATTCTCAACTTTGTTGCGTCGCTTTACGGGCCTACCTGGTTGCGAACGGTCGGTGTTGGTCGCATAGGCAGAAGTTACCAGAAGTTGCTCGCTCTCCTTTGAAATAAACGGTTGCTTGTCGCATTGCCATTGCAAGTCGCTCATAGTGTGAATAAGGCTTTAATGTGGCTTAAATATATATATATTTTTTTATATATAAGATCTATAATACAGATGAGGATTTCTCTTTTCATTGGCTCTGCTTTTTAAACACAGACATTTAAACTCATTGACACTCACATTTTTTAGTTTCACCTCATGCTTTTCTGGCAGATACTCTTACAATCTGTCATATTTCATTTTTACTTTTAATAAAGTGTTAACATCATATCACTGTGACTTATTTGCTCTGTTATTTGAAAAAGACATTTTTAATGAACTGTTTCATGTATATAAAATCACTTCGTAAGCTGTTAATTTGATGCACAATGTCTGTGTGTAATATAACATGTTGGGTTTAAAATATAAATCATACTCATATAAAAATTATTATTATTATTTTAATTTTTTTGTTAAAAGAAATTTTTTTTTCATATTTTTCTTTAGAGATTGTCAGTTCGTTTCACAATTATAAATAAAACGAATTTATTATAAAATATACATAAATCTAAAAAGATGTAGTATTTAAGACATACCCCTGAATTATTGGCCCCTATGTTTATTTTTTGCCCAATTTCTGTTTAACGGAGACAACCACATTTCACCACATTTCTAAACAGCTTAAAGTGACATTTAAAAGGGTTAATTAGGTTAACTTGTCAGGTTAGGGTAATTAGGCAAGTCACTGTATAATGATGGTTTGTTCTGTAGACTTCAAAAACAAATATAGCTAATAATTTTGACTTCAAAATGTTTTTTTTTTTTTTTTTTATTAAAACTGCTTTTATCTAGCCGAAATAAAACAAATAAGGCTTTCTCCAGAAGAAAAAAACATTTTCAGACATACTGTGAAAATGTCCTTGCTCTGTTAAACATCATTTGGGAAATATAAAAAACAAATACATCAAAGGGGGTTAAATAATTCTTATTTCAACTGTATGTTATTCAAATAAAATAGCAAAATCAGAAGTTTGTTATGTGCTGATGTGTACTTGTTTTTCCCCAGCTTTTCAAGGGAAAGTTCTTTGTGTGTCATGGGGATGATACGAGAAACATCACCAACAAGTCAGATTGCCTCCTGGCAAACTACAAATGGGTCAGACACAAGTACAACTTTGATAACCTTGGACAGGTAAGCACTTAAGCCTGGCTGTGGCTGCACAAACATTTACTTTGTCTGAAGATGCTCTTTTAGATGTTTCTTCAGGCGACTGGTCATGTCACTTCTAATCTGAATAGAATCTCTTATAGTCTCGTCCCATTTTCAGCAGGGAGCCATTGAAGTCAAAGATTTCGCTTAACCTTTTTTATCATCTCTCACCTCCCTCAGGCCCTCATGTCCCTTTTTGTTCTGGCTTCCAAAGACGGTTGGGTGGATATCATGTACGATGGACTGGATGCTGTCGGTGTGGACCAGCAGGTATTGAAAATACTTTTATATCCGTTTGTTTGATGTGGATTCACATATGGCACAGTGTGGCAACCTTGTTCATTTAAATGGGTCATGGTTACTAGTGCAAGCAACTTGTAGGCTAGAATACATTTAAATCGTTAATATTCTCTGATGACAAACTCCCTGAACTGAATCAGAGCTAAAAAGTCACTGGTCAGCATTTCTATACTGGCTTTTAAAGCTGCTCCATTCATCATGCTTCTTACAATCCTTTCAACAGATCCTTTTGAAGCTTCTCTTTTTACTCTCTTTCCTCCAAATGTCTATAATACAGAGGTTTGAGGAACAGTTATTGCTATTAACTGGTTGCATATTAGCATTTTATTTTATTAAAATGAGCTGAAACATCACAATTCTTGAGTTTTTGGGGGGCATAACTTAATTTGTTATGTTTAATTCACTTGAATTTGTAAAAACAATTAAGTTAATTCAATTAATACAACATAAAAGAATTGTGTGGAATCCAGTATGTTTACAGTGTAATAACATTCACGTTGTTAGATTATTGGCTGTTTATTGACACATACAAAGCATATAACAATGCATGTTATGAAAGATCCTTATTCCTACACAATATCTAAACTTAACTAGCTTACTAACCATTAATAAGGAGAAGCAAATTAGTTCAAGTTTCTTTGAGGTAAAAGTCATTATTAGCTACACAGTAGTGAGAATTGGTCCCCAAACTTGTGATTAACCATAATTTTAATGAAAATTTTAATAATAAAATGTATCAATGTTTTGTTTTTATGCCTGAAAGCAAAGTCTCTGTTCTTTATGCGAGTCTGCAGCCTTCTGAAATGGTTTTGGTAGTTTTGTAAAGATCCCAGACCTCTGTCCCAGCCAAGACCCTTATTTTGTTTGAATTGGAATGGATATTTCTTCTTCAGTGAGCGCAGTGTGGCCTATGCTTCACTAGTGCACACATAGCACTTCATCTAGCCTAGAGGCAGGCACATTCTGAAGCCCCAACAGGAAAGACCTTTGAACTGCATTATTATTGATATCACAGTTCTCGGTTATCACTGTTCTCCTGAGCTTGCCTGTTAACCTCAGGCTATATCTAGTGGTTTAAATAAGGAACATGTTTAATATTGTATTTTATTAATTTTGTATTATTTTGTATTAATATATTACATAAATTAAACATGTATGACAATATATAGTATAAAATACTACCACAATTACTAAGTGTGTGTGTGTGTGTGTGTGTGTGTGTGTGTGTGTGTGTGTGTGTGTGTGTGTGTGTGTGTGTGTGTGTGTGTGTGTATGGATGTATGACACTCTTATATACTACCTGAGAAGTTTGGGGTCAGTATGATTTTTTAAAGTTTTAAAATAAGCTTATTCTGCTCACCAAGGCTGCATTTATTTAATCAAAATTCAATTAAAAAATGTCAAATTGTGAAATGTTATTGCACTATAAAATAATTATAATTTAATTCAATCATTTAATCCAGGGATTTTAAAGATGAATTTTCAACTTTATTACTCCAGTCTTCAGAGTCACATGATCCTTCAGAAATCACTCTCTGATTGTTATTATTATTATTATTATTATTATTATTATTATTATTATTATTATTATTATTGGTGATAATTGTAATAAAAATAGCAATTTGACTGGAGTAATAATTTAATTAATAATTTAATTTGAAACTACATACAGTAAGAAAGCAGTTATTATTTTTTAAATATATTTTACAATTTAACCTTTTTTACATATAATAAATGCTGCCTTGATGAACAGATTCATTTTCTTAAAAAAAAAAAAAACATAAAAAACTGACCCCAAACTTTTGAACAGTGGTGTATGTATTTGTTTTTTTTAAATATTAGTAGCCGACAAACTTTTACTCTTTTTTAATTTATTACACAGACACATAGATACATACTGTATACTGAATCATAAAAAAATAATTACAAAATCCTCTTGTGATTTATTTTTATATATATTTGAATATTTTCCAAATAATTCCTTTATGTTTAACAGAGCAAGGACATTTCCACAGTGTTTTCTTTCTATCTTTCTTTCTTTCTTTCTTTCTTTCTTTCTTTCTTTCTTTCTTTCTTTCTTTCTTTCTTTCTTTCTTTTTATTTTTAAGTTCAGCTTAAATAAAAGCATTTCTTAAGGTTTCTTAAACAACAGTTAAGATTAATATTATAAGCCTCTTGCAGAAAAAGATTTCTTTAGATATACAAACCACAGTTATACAATTAATTGCTTAATTAAGCTATTTAAGATTTAAATCACACTTTAAGCTGCATACTAGTATCTTTCAATCAGTGGTGGAAAGAGTATACTTAAAAATCATAATCAAGTAAAAGTACCATTACTTGCCCCAAAAATGTAGTGCAATTAGAATAAAAGAATCTGTTGTAAATATTATTCAAAGTTAAAGGTAGCCCTTTTAAAAGTACTCAAGAGTGAGTATTAAAGAATATGCTGTGAAAAGCTATTAAAACTGTTATGTTTAAAAATATGCATTCTCTACATTAAACAGCATTTGAAAAAATAAAATAAAATAAAAATTTTACAGGAGGGCTAATAATTTAGACTTCATATGTATTTATGCATATCTGTGTGTTTGTGTAAAAAACAATGCATAAAAATAGGTTAGTTAGTAGGTCTAGAGCAAACTAGCCTAACCTGTACTCATTCATGTTGGTGTTTATCTGTTTTGTAGCCCGTCATGAATTACAACCCATGGATGCTGCTCTATTTTATCTCCTTCTTGCTGATCGTGGCTTTCTTCGTGCTCAACATGTTTGTCGGCGTGGTCGTCGAGAACTTTCACAAGTGCAGGAGAAACCAGGAGGAGGAAGAAGCCAAACGGCGAGAAGCGAAGCGCCAGAAACGACGTGATAAAAAACGAAGGAGTAAGGAGAAGGAGCTAGCTGGTCGGTAGCCTTTCCACACCTTTCTGAGTCCTGCTTGATCGTTTTGATTTGACAGCGTGCTAAATTAGATGCTAATGCTAAATAGTTTCTGGCGTATGAGGAATGAGATGCTCAGGCCTGTAATTCGCTAGGAATCTGCCCCCGCTCCCCCCAGCTTGCCCCCTCTTTTGCCTGGGATCGTCTTTAGAGCATGTCCCATGGCTTGCATGGTGATCCGCTTTAATGAGAGAGCAGGGTGTGTGGCGGACCCAGGTCCCAGACATCTACACACCCTCCTACTCTCAGGCATGTAGGGCAGTGCAGTCTGAGAAGTCAATAATAATCCAGCCTTGTCACTCAAATTGGTTTCATCCATCAGCTGCCTGCCCTGATGCTACCCAGGATGCACGGCGTGGTATTGATGACCTTCTCTTTCGGTTCCACTGCCTGCTACTTTAGGAAATAGCATTAAAACGACATTGGAGAATCTCTATGTGGATGCTAGCTCTTGTTTGGACATTGGCTTGGACGTTGGTCCAGCATGTTTGAGCTTTAAGCATTGGTTAAAAATGAGAATTTTTCTTTTTGTTTTTAAGCTTTTGAGAAATACAGATCTATAAAAGCATTGGGTAACAGATTAAAAGTCATGCAAGGACCATAAAGCTGTGTTCATTGGAGATTTTATCTCTTTATCTCAGTTTAAAGGTCAATTCTAGCCTCTGTAAATGCCCTTTTCTTATCTTGCTTTCTCATTAATATCTGTATTTGAGTTGCACATAAGTTGATTAGTATGTTCTTTTGTTTTTAAGCGCTATCATGCAATCAGCTCTAGCTGGAGAGAGAAAAGTGCTTCATTTTACCCTCAGTTCTTCATCTTTTTTTATTTTTTACTACAAATCAGTTTTTTCTGTAGGTGTGAATGCCTGATGGGATGTGTCAGGTTTTTTTTTTTTTTGCGGTGGAATGAGTCAGCTTTGCCTGGCCTGATTAATATTTACAAACTTCTTTTTGATCATAACACCTATATATCCTGAGGTAACTTGTGGACTTTTGGATTTGGAAAAAGTTGTTGGTATGAATGTTATCATTTAAAGGGTTAGTTCAGCACAAATGGGAACATCTGAACTAGGAAAATACATAACAAAAATAATATATTGTCGGAAACAATATTTGAAACATTTCAAGAAAGGCTATCTAGGTCTTAAATATATTTAGTATAAGGGTGCTTTCACACTTGATCTGAATGCCTGGTCTGATCCTAAGTTCGATTGTCCCCCCCTTGGCTACTTTTGTGTTCACACTGTCTTTTTTCCTTCTGAACCCCAGTATGCTTGCGTCATCAAGCTGCTGTTTTGTTTACAGCTTTTGCTACAACGTAAAACCCAACAACTAACTTTATCAAATGAAATTTACTGAAAGTTAATTCTATTAATTTGAAAAGAGTGCTGAACTCTGTGTTGAAGGTAATGAAGTAATTAAATACCTCATTACTTCAAGTTCACAGTACTCATATATATTAGATTTTTTTGCTCAAATGGTTTGAAGCAATCGGTTTCCTCAAACGGTTTGTGTTCTCTTTAATTAATAGGGTTTTACTGTGCTCAAATTGCTCCATTTATTAAAATGGATTAAGTTCACAGTACTTATTATGAGTAGTTTTTGAACTTATTGAGTTTTACAGTGTATGACTGCCATGAAAGCAAAGCACCAAAATGGAGATGTCCGCATATCACAGTCATTCTGCAATTACTGACTCTTTTTGTTTTGTTACGTCAATCTGCTGCAAAAAAAAAAAACATTTAAAAAGCTCAGAACATAACATTATCACTGTTTGCACTGGGTCAGTCCTGCTTGTCATCAAGGTAAGTGATACACAGACATACACGCACGAATGAACGTTGTGAAAACTAAACTTTGTTGGACAGTTGGTGGATCACTTCCGTTATTTGGTACGATTGTATTCATATCAGAAGTTAACTGTACCAGAGTTTGCACAAACCATACACCAGATTATCTTTTTTAGGTGCACTCGGGTTCGGTTCAAGGGTGTGCACCAGAGTTCAGAAGACAGCATTTACATTGGCTAAACATACCTTACTTTGATGTCAAACGAACCTGGGTGCGGACCAAAAGTGCTAGTGTGAAAGCACCCTTAGATTTCTGCACACAACAATAAAGTTATTTTGGACTCAGAAGAATTGGAATGCCCACCAGCACACCATCCAGAATCCATCCTATTTCAGCTCCTTTGCTGGTTTCTTTGCCTGATTAACATGGTTTGTTCTTCTAGATATAATGCTGACCGGTGTCAGTTGGTCCAGTCCTGATCACACACAAGGTACAGATTGATTATAGCATGTCTATGTGTTCACCGTGGTGGTGGTTTTATGGGGTTGAGGGTGGGAGGGTCACCGGTTTGGGATGGCACCATCTACGCCCATGCTCTCACCTCATCTAATCAGATCTGACCACACAAAAATTGTCTGTGGAAGTGTGTGTTTGGTTTTACACCTCATCACCTGCCTCAAGCTCACAACAGGGGATGGATGGAGAGAGAAAGGGGGAGTAAAAAAGTTACTTTGCCCAATAGGGTTATTCTCCGAACTCACCTTAGCCTGCAGTAAGTGCTTTGGTGGTGTTTCAGGTCCGATCTCTCGATGTTGCCCCCAATGTGACGCACTGTGGCTGACTGTTCCAAGGGAAGAGTTTCACTGTAAACGTGTTTAGCTTTTATCAATCTGTCCGCTTCAGAGTTCTCTCATTGATTTGATGTCGTGGAGTAGTGATTCACTTCGTTTTGTGACTTTACACTGTTTTTATTTGATTTTTTTAAGTTACTGACCTGCAAAACACCACACCACACCATACCTTGCTGTTGTTCATAGGCTGCATGACGTGTTGGATCTCATTTGTGACTTATGTGAGTGAAGTGTTTTTGTGGTATACTTGTTTCACTTTGACTAAGGTTATGTTGCTTTTGCTGGACCTTTGGATTTGGAAAAAGTTGTTGGTATGAATGTTATCATTTAAAAGGTTAGTTTACCACAAATAGGAAAATCTGAACTATGCTCTGACTGACCTATAACTGTTGCACATGATTTATTTTGGAAGAAAAAGTAGCTTAAGCTTGTTTTGGATAAGAGGATTTGATATAATATTGTACTTATATATAGTATAATAATATTATATATAATATTGTATTATATAGTACCATGTACTTCTGAAGTCTAGGAACATATTGCTAGGAATGTAACTAACTCAGCTGTTTTGATTGGTTAATCTTTTGATTATGGAATTAATCATGTGAATTGACTCTTCAGATATTAAAATGTATAGTATTTGTTTTTGCTGTTTTTGATGAAACTATTAGGGCATTTCTATTAAAATATAGTGGTAAAAGTGTACACTACTTTTCAAAAGTTTGGAATCAGTAACTTTAAAAAAAAAAAGAGTAAATCCACTGCATTAAAAGCAGCAAGTTGATTTAACTGAAAGTCTTTAAGCCAAGGGTCCACAAACTTTTTCGTATGAAGGGCCAAAAACCAAATATCATTGATAGCCTTGGGCCGAAAATAAATATACCAAATTATTTTACATTAAAGTTGCCAATATAACTATTGCAATAACATAATAACATTTATAACACAGTGGAGTTCAATGCTGAATACACAAGTCAAGCAGACTCTGCCTTGATTTGCCCACCAAAGTCCTCTTACCGTCAGGTGACAGTATGCACATTTTCAAAACAAAATCTGATTCATTAACACCATTTTAATTGAAAAGTTTGATTTAAGTTAGCTTTTTTGTAGCTTAACAATATAACACACAAATAAAACGTTACATTACATTTAAGATCAAAGATGACTTGCTGTAAAGATTACTTGCTGTAAACCCATTGATTTAAATTTTATAATTATGCACATAGTTTGTTTACTTAATAATTATAAGGCGAGTTAACTCTTTTTTTTCAACTAATTGTTTTTTTACAGTTTAATTTCTAAAGGACCACCGGATATGATCTGAAATCTGCATGTCTACCACAACAAAAATTAATTAAATTAAAACACATTTTAAATTGTAATAACATTTCACTATTTCTTTCTTTTAAATGTGTTTTTCAATGAAAAAAAAAATTGAAAGTAAATTAAATTAAATTAAAAAATGTAAAATAATAAATAAATAAATAAAAATGTTAACAAAATTTAAGTTTTGGGTTTAAATACTTCTTTTAGAAAAACTGAATAATCTTACTGACCTCAAACTTTTTGACACTAGTGTATGCAAATAAGTTTAATAAAATATTACTGCTTTAAAGGGGCACCACTGATAAAGGGTTTCCATATTACCAATATGGAATTGAAAATTAAGTAAACCTGACTAAAATAAAATTTGGTTTTTGGGTGGTCTCCTAATATTTCATTTAATTTTCAATTAGAGAGCGAGAGAGTGAACACATGTGACAAGTCTTTAAAAAAAGATATTTTGGTTGCAGTTATATAACATAAAAGCATGTTTATTGGTGTTGCTCTCAGTGTAGCTTATCTCTTGTCTTATCTATCTCTCCCCTTCTGTCTGTGTTCTGCCTCAGTGAACGAGCTCCCTCATGAACCCCTTTCCTTTTTGCATTCCAGCATCACTCTTTTCTTTTCTCTCTCTTTGTCTCTCACTCAATTTCTAACTTTTTTGTCGATCCTTGCCCCTGTTCTTGCTAAGCATCTCCCTTTCCTCTCTTTTCTTTAAATTTATTTTATCTTCAGTATTTTAGAGACCCTTAATAAGAATAAAAACTACTGATGTGATAAATACTATAAAGCTCTCCATGACTACATTACTTATGACTAGAACTGCATCAGCTAATAACAGATGTGTGCATTTGTATATACCGACATAATGAGGCTGAAAATGTAACAAATGATACCCACATGCTGCTGCGAATGTACCAATCACACCTTTCCATATACAGTTCACAGCTGCACACATCAGCATTGTTCACGCTATGATTGAGTTATGTCATCACACTCGGGATGAACAAATCACAAGCTCCAGTTCTCCTCCAATTAGAAGACGATGTGTTAATTAGTCGAGCATCCAGTTACTGTACCTCAGCATATTTGATAATTCTGTTTCTGGTTTCAGTTTTGGAGAGGTAAGGGTTCCCCCCCAACCCCCCCTGCCGGTCTGTCTGTGTTGATTAGCTTCTTCTGCCGTTCTGTTCGAAGCTGTATGTTTGCGTGTGGGATCAAAGGGCTGCTTAATCATATCACACTGCAGTAGGGCTGAAACCATCTGCTTCTCCTCTACCTGTGTCCTCCTCAGTCGCCATTTATTAGCCCTTCTCTGAGGCTCTTCATCACAAATGTGTTCTGCCAGCAGTTTGTCCGGACACACTGTATTTACAAGGCATGTCATTTGGAGGTGTCCTTGATTAGGTAACAAATCTGATTTACAATATGTGCTTTTAGGCTGTAGATGGTGATATTTCTTAATCTGCTACATACTGTCATAGGATGTTTGTATTTTTAATAGTCCATTCAGAAATGGGACGATGCCTCATTGCTAAGCAAAAAAGCTGTGGATGCGTCATACTTTACATTGACCTTTCGAACTACAAAATGTTGAAGTTTTGAAGGTTTTTACACTGAAAAAATGTGTGATATTTTTATTTTTTATTTTTGCCCTATTTATCTAAGCTTTTGGATTGCATTTTAGGACCTTGATTTTTTTCTCAACAATATTTAACCTTGAAAAATTGGAAAAATTCACTTTTATAAACATTTTTAATAGTTTAAAGTTATATTATGTCTGGGTTGGTGTTGTATATTACACTACAAATACCTTGTAACAAACTGCCCGTGCATTTTCTGTTATTTCACAGACTTATTTCTTTAGATATTATTTCGTATACATTATATTATTTCAAACTACTAAAATGTCAATAAAAGTCAAACTGTAGAGTTTGAATTCAGAGTCATAAATAAACAGAAAACTCTTGTGAAATACAAAATATGGAAACGATGGTGTATTTATTATTACCTTAACGTCATTATTGATAATTAGAAAATTACTTGACATTGGATTTTTTCCCCAAAGCAAAGTATGCAGTATCTGTGACATTCTCTTTAAAGAAGTGTTTTTCTTTTTTTTGTAGATGTCAAAATAAATTATCCAACTTAGGCTCATTCTGAAAACGTAGCCCTAAATTAATTTCTAAAGATCGCAAATTATGTATCCAGAATTACGTATGGCTGCATTTCATCTTTAAAGCACTTCACACTACGGGCTGGTATGATGTTGTTCCTTTTCGCACTTACCAGCTGACCGCTTACTTCCATATAGAGACATTCTTGTTGTTACCAGTTTGTCCAGTTAGCTCGCCATGTAAATCTGCAGACTTAAGATGCAGAGAGAAGTTGACTACAACGAGGGGGTTCAAATTTGGCAAAGAACGGTTCCAGAAAGCGGGTAAAAAATGAAATAAATAGTAAATAGTAAGTAAATAACAAGTAAGAATGTGGTATAATCTGAAAACGTGGTAAGAATCCGACTGCTACGAGGGCTTTTTTTCATGATCACTTGAAAACTGTGGGTGGCTTTAGGGAAGTGGGTGGGCGGGTCAATCTGTGTTTTTGAAAACACAATTGGTTTGGTTTAGGAAACGAGGAGGCTGGGTCAGTCGATTGGTCAGTCAGTCAGTAAGTCAGTTACTATAGTCAGTGGTCAACAGCCTCTGGTGGATTTACGCGAAAACAGCAGGTGTGAATGGCACTCGAGAGAGAATATTGAGATCTGAAAAAGCATGCACAGAGGCCTTTGGTAAATTGCGAAAAAAAAAAAAACGTATCTCCTAGGCAGTATTTGGCATTCTTTAGAAATTTACATTTACATTTACATTTAGTCATTTAGCAGACGCTTTTATCCAAAGCGACTTACAAATGAGGACAAGGAAGCAATTTACACAACTAAGAGCAACAGTGAATAAGTACCAAAGGCAAGTTTCAGGTCTGTAAAGTCTAAGAAGGGAAGTGTTAGTAGTTTTTTTTTTTTTTTTTTGTACAGTTAGTGTGATATTCAAAGAGGCAATTGCAGATTAGGAAGTGAAGTGGAGACTAAATAGTTGAGTTTTTAGTCGTTTCTTGAAAATAGCGAGTGACTCTGCTGTTCTGATGCAGTTAGGGAGTTCATTCCACCAACTGGGCAGATTGAGCGTGAGCGTGAGCGAAAGTGATTTTTTCCCTCTTTGGGATGGAACCACGAGGCGACGTTCATTCACAGAACGCAAGTTTCTGGAGGGCACATAGATCTGCAGAAGTGAGTGCAGATAAGAAGGTGCTAGGCCAGAAGTCACTTTGTAGGCAAACATCAGAGTTTTGAATTTGATGCGAGCAGCAACTGGCAGCCAGTGCAAACGGACTAGCAGCGGAGTGACATGTGCTCGTTTAGGTTCATTGAAGACAACTCGTGCTGCTGCATTCTGGAGCAGTTGAAGAGGCTTGATAGAGTTAGCTGGAAGCCCAGCTAGTAGAGAGTTGCAGTAATCCAGTTTGGAGAGAACAAGAGCTTGAACAAGGAGTTGAGCTGCATGTTCAGATAAGAAGGGTCGGATCTTTCTGATGTTATAGAGTGCAAATCTGCACGATCGAGCAGTTCTAGAAATGTGGTCAGAGAAGTTTAGTTGGTCATCAATCGTTACTCCAAGGCTTTTCACCATTTTGGATGCAGTAATGGTTGCCCCATCCATCTGGATTGAAAAGTTATGGTGTAGAGTCGGGTTGGCAGAAACTACAAGCATTTCCGTTTTTGCGAGGTTCAGCTGAAGATGATGATCTTTCATCCAGTGTGAAATATCCAACAGGCAGGCTGAGATACGAGCTGGAACAGAGGGATCATCAGGATGAAAAGAGAGGTATAGCTGGGTATCATCAGCATAGCAGTGGTAGGAGAATCCATGTCTCTGGATGACTGGTCCTAGAGATGATGTGTAGATGGAGAAGAGAAGTGGCCCAAGAACAGAGCCTTGAGGTACCCCAGTGTTTAGATGCTGTAGGTTGGACACCTCTCCCCTCCAAGACACCCTGAATGACCTGTCAGAGAGGTAAGATCTGAACCATTGTATAACAGTGCCCGCAACGCCCAGTGACTCAATCGTAGATAGCAGGATCTGGTGGTTGACAGTGTCAAAAGCAGCTGACAAGTCCAGCAAAATGAGGACTGATGATTTAGAGTCTGCTTTAGCCAGTCTGAGATCCTCCACGACCGAGAGCAGGGCAGTCTCAGTTGAGTGGCCTTTCTTAAAGCCGGATTGCTAAATGTATATAGCAATACGTTTTCAGAATGAGCCTGGGTTGAAATTATTTGTCCAAATGATTGCAATAAATTATGCCATTTAACCCTTTTTAATAACAAATCTTTTATTTGACAATAAAAAGATAACAATAAGGCTGCAAAATGTACTGTAGGTAAATTAGTATTTTCCTCTTTGTAATGTAAATATTAACTAAATAAAGAGTAGCTTCTTCTTACTTATTCCTTTGTAAATATTTAATTCCATTTATTTTAATAGCACCATTTTCTCATTTGTCTAAAGCAGCATTACAGAAAATAGATAAATAAAGAAGACAAAAGATTAACCTTGCCAGACAACCCCCCCTATTGTGCAAGCCAAAGGCAAGAGTAGCAAGAAAAACACTCTAAGATGTTCCAGTCTAATAATTACTT
This sequence comes from Danio rerio, assembly GCF_052040795.2. Classification (NCBI taxonomy): domain Eukaryota; kingdom Metazoa; phylum Chordata; class Actinopteri; order Cypriniformes; family Danionidae; genus Danio; species Danio rerio. The sequence goes on from NC_141032.1 coordinate 30,317,982, forward strand.
GAAATCAGTTTTTGTATTTAACAGCATTTATGTTTTGTTTGTTTTTGCTGCTTAACTCTTCCAAAACTAGCATGTAAACTAAATATCTTCAAATAGGTTTGTGTAATATTAACTCAAGAAGATATCTCTATTTTAAGGCATGCATTTGTTTCAGTATTCATAATTAAACAATATTTTGCTGCAGTGTTGCTCTGAGATGTGAAAATTTTTCTCTTTTTGGCTTTGTTTGGAACTATTTAGTTTAAGACCAATAAATAACAGACAATATTATGTCTTAAATTGTAAAAATAGGTTGTTAAAGAGCCCCTATTATGCATTTTTGAAAATGTAGTGTGTAACATCAAGTAAATGAAAACATCCAGCTGAGGTTTAAATCTGACAGTACACCGTCTTTAAAACTATTGATTCTTTAACGAAATAGTTAAACTTGAAGTTAACTAAAGAAATCATGTTGGGTTTTAATCTTTTGCCTGAATGCATCAATGTTGATACAGTACATCACCAAATATGTAGTGCCGGATCTGGTAAAACGTGAACTTACCTTTCCCTTCAGACACTAGCAGAGCATGGGGGATTTTTCTGATTTTTGATACAATAACCTACGCTGCAACGCAGGATTTGTCGGCCATTTGCTATTAAAGGAAGGAGCAGCAGAGACTATTATGTATGGGATTTTGTCAGACTTTGATAGGGACTTTGTCAGTAACTGTTACAGTTCATATGGACCAAAAACTGAAATATGATCTTTCAGCCTGATCTCACGAGAAAACGTAAGTATTTTACGTTTTGGCAGTTTAGTGGCTAATTCAGTCGTATGAAATTGTACAATTTTAAAAAGGAGGCGTGGCACCTAACCCCACCCCTAAACCCAACCGTCATTGGGGGATGAGCAAATCGTACTAAAATGTACGAATTAGATCGTACGAATTTGTACGAATTAGCCACTAAATGAAAAAGTTACGAATTGCAGTGAGATTGTGTTGGATCTTTACACTGCAAAATAGGAGCTCTTTAAATTAAAGTCATCACATTTGTAATGATGCTCAGGTTACACTTTTGCTAGTTTTAAATTATTATTTAACTATATTATATTTTATTTAAAACAAACTATACAGACATTTTTGCAGTTGTTATTATTATTATTATTATTATTGTTATTATTATTATTATTATTATTATTATTATTGTTATTATTATTATTAGAAGTAGTGGTAGTGTTTTATTATTAGTAGAATTTTTATTATATTTTATTTTTTATTATTATAATTTTGTTTAAAATTTTTGGATTCTTTTTTGAAAAGTGAAAGACATACTCAGGAATAGCTGTTAACACATCATTAATGAAAATAATAACAATTATGAAATGAGGTGACTTAATTCACCATAAATATCTCACACCCCCAAGTAGCTTACCATATGAAGGGATCAATATTTCATCAGATATGTTTCACCACATTGTATTTGAAAACTCAAATTTGCCAAACATTTTCAGAAGGATCCTGACCTTTTTTGGTGGATGAGCAAAAAAGAACTACATTATTATTCATAGCCGAAAGTCCAGTCTAATTAGCTTAAACATGTAATTAATGAACTGGAATGTGACGAGCTTCACAAATGATGGACATTCTAATTCTACACTTCTACAGGCTTACTCATTAATTCATTGCGTTTAATTTATTTGAAAACCACCAAATTACACCCTAACGAAGACTATGAGCTCAGCATTTATTTCATTTGTCTTTCTGCAGGCGCACGGAGCTGGAGAAGACCTAGCTATCTTTCTTCTCATCTCTCGCAGCCTAGTATATACTGTAGTCTGTCGTCTTGTTTCTAGGGGGAGCAGCGAGACGGCGAGTGACAGAGGGAGAAAATGAAATTACTAAGTGTCGTGTAACCTCCAGTCTTGGCAGCAGAAGGCAGCACGGTCGCTTATGTAACCTGGCAGCTCCAAACACCATTTCCTTTCTTCCTACTGCAAGTGAAAATGACTCAAAGTCTTCTTTATGTAACTTGGGCAAGCAACAGCCCCCCAAATTGAGCAGATGGCGTAAAGTTTTCAGCTGAAAGAATTACTTTTGCTCCGATGTGTGATCTGCTGTGATCCTTTAGATAATTAATGTATCAGATCTGTTTACATTCTGATAGCGTCTTGTTTTGGATATTGCACATTTTATGCAGCTTGTGATTCAGAGATGTATTGGGTGGGTGTTTTCCTGAAACGTACAGTACAGTACAGTAAATAAATAAATTAAATGAATTATTAACAAGAATATTTTGCTACCTCGTACAGTATGAGGGCATAAGAAACATCCAACTCAGTTCGATTCTGATTTAAAATTCACTTGGCGTCCTACATTTCAGCAGACTCATGCCTTTTGGCTGGAAGTGCATCTAATCTCTTTATGGGTCTTCATGGTTCGTTCGGTTAGGAGTGGGTTTATTAACTGAATAGCTGGAGAATGGAGTTAAAACGTTTTCTGTGAAAGTTGTTGTAGCCTTTTTGGTGCGACATGATCTTTTTGTGAGCTCAGAGTTTGGGACTGATTCGGCTGGCTTGTTTGTCATGTTGTTGGAGCGGAGGCTTGATAAATAGCAGACGAGAGAGGGATGTAACGCTGTCTGGGTGGTTCAACAAGCCATGTGAGCTTTACAGAGAAAATAACAGGGGAAGAGGCACGGATATTCTGCTGAAGTAGCAGCACTTGAGCAGAACAAGTGATCTGGGTTGGAAAATTATATATTAGTGGGTGATTATACAGTAGATGTGTTTGCCATTGGCCTATGTGGATTTTGTTAGTTTTAAGAGAATCTATAAAAGGTGTGGTCTGGTTTGTTGCTGTTCTGATGATTTTTGCGAGTGTGATTTTTCTTTTTTCACAAGATTGGAAATGGGTTCAAGTGCATCACATAAATTTAACAGAAATTTACAGTGCGCTAATTATGATGATATGATTGACTTAAATCAATGCTAGACTTATGCTTTTGGCTAAAAAGTAAAAATTCTGTGATAATTTAGTTACAGTTTACCAGTTCCAAACCTGTTTGACTTTCTTCTGTTAAACGAAAAAGATATTTTGAAGAAAGCTGCAAATCTGTCACCATTGGCTTCCATAGTATTTGTTTTCTGAAGTTAATGGTGACAGGTTTTCTGATTACTTTAATATATATATATATATATATATATATATATATATATATATATATATATATATATATATATATACATATATATATATATATTAAGAGAGTAACGATATGCGTGTTCGTATTAAACCGATTGAACCGTTCGGTACGAGACTTTTGGTTCGGTACGCATTACGAACCGGATGATTCAATTCAGACTAACATCTAAAGAGATAAAAGGGAATAAGTACAAAATATAATGTTTTCAGTGCAGCAACGCTCAGCATGGCATCCCAAATGACGTGGCAGACAGCATGCTGCCTTCCCCGCTGTCATGTTAAAAAGTGGAACATAGCTTTTGAACTCAGAATATCACTTTATTAAAGCATGCGCTCATTAGCAATCTTGCTAGCTTCTGTGTCGGCCTGGCTGCTCGTGCTGGCTCCGCCCCGTTGCCCTAGCAACCCTGGACCCCCGACACAAAAGAGCCAACCTCCAAAAACTACTCCAATCAGGCACGCCACGCGCTACACTAGCTCGCAAAATGGTGAGTAACGTTAATGTAATCTCAGACATTCCAAGCCTCCCGGATCTTCACATACGTCGCGCACCATCACCGCTACCAAGAGAGTGGTGGAAAAAAAAAAACATCTGAGAGATCTTAATCGGTAGTGAAAATGTCGGGTTTTAAGAAAATGTTAAATGTAATAGAGCGCCGTTACATTATTCCTTCATAAGCCCATTCCAGTCAGATAATTCCTGCTTTCAGATCCCCGAAAATGGCAGGTGATCAAATCAAGCAGATCTGTGCTGTCTGAGGAAAAGGTGGACACTTATCTTTCTAAAAAAAAAATACTTAATTGATTGAAACTGAGTTCCGTATAAAAACTAAATTGTTCTTTTCTTTTTATTTGTTTAACTGCTACAATATTATATTTATTTTTTTATAAGCAGCTTTTTGGTTTTGAGTATAAAGAAGGATTTGTTTTATTTGTTGCTAAGTAGAAACCCCTGTTTGAAGTATAAGAAAAAAAAAACAGGGTCATACTTTTATGATGTTAGTTTTCATACATAAAAAAATTAAAATCAGAGAAATCCTCTGGCTTTTTTCTTATTTTGCTGTATCGAAAACATATTGAACCGTGACACCACTGTATCGTATCGAACCGAACCATGATTTTTGTGAACCGTTACACCCCTAATATATATACAGACTAAAGAAACTCATAAAGGTTTGGTCTGACTTTGGCATGTGATAGTGAGTAATATTCCAATTTTGGGTAAACTATCTCCCAAAAAACTGAAGATTACTACTCCTAAAATATTTTAGATGGTGTAAAACAAAAGTGAAAATAATTTGGTAACCAGTTCTACAGATTTTTATTTTTATTTCTTTGATTTGTTGTTTTTTTTTTACTCTTTTACATAATTGCTTTATTAGTACACTCAAACTTGACTTTAACTTTTAGAAGACTTTAATATTGGCTTAATTTGGGTCCAATCAAGTTAACTTTTGATTTAATGTTTTAAAGTGTATTTATCAATATAATGTCTTCCTAACTTAGGCTAAGCAATAATTTTCTGTTTTTCCAACACCTTACAAATTTATATTGTTACAGTATAGGTCTGATTAAAATAATAATTAAGCCAAATCAATTCTTAAAATAGTAATTGCAGTTTATTTGACCTTGTTTCTATTTAAAAACTAAATAACGGATTCATAATGATATATAATAATACTGTATAGTACAGACCCAATCAAGTAATTGAAGCATACTTTGCATTGCTACATGCAGTATCATACACATCTTTGGAAATGGTAAGCATTTTGAAATGTTTGCAAATAAATCTCTTAGGTTTTTGTATGTTGTATGTTTTGTTTTTAAATAAAAAATAATAATAAATAAAAACTCCAGAATCATGAAATCATATTTGAATGTAACTATTTTGATGTTTAAATGTCATTTATTACTGTCATGACAAAGTTGAATTACAGCATTTTTACTACATTCTTCTTTTATTACAAACAAAAATATTTTGTATCATCTAACACCTGTCACATTTGATTAATTTAATGCATCCATACTGATTTTGTGCTTTTTTTCTTTATAAAGCAGTCATTGAAACCCTAACTGAAAAAACCCTGAAGTGTTACTAGGTGTTTTTACCATTCATTAAACTTTTTTAACATTTAAAAAATCTCTATACTGTAATCAATGTCAATGAAGCTACATTATATATATATACACACACTTCCTCACAAATAGGGTTTAAAAATGTTGAACACTTTTTGAACACTGCTGTAGGAGAAAGGCATGAGCATCAAAGGAAAACACATTTGAGTATTGTGCTGACTACTAAAGCAGAATGTGCAATGCAATGTGACAAAAACAGCTTTTGTCACAAAATGTAGCATGTTACTGAAAAGATGCTATTTTTTTCTATCATTACTTTTAGTTATTTTAAGTTTCTCCTCAGCTCAGACGACAGCATAAACAAACATTCATCTTAAGCAGAAAATAACATGAAGCGTTGCGACATCTTCCAAGATTGTTCAGAAAAGAATAAGTTGAATGTGATACTTTTTTCTTTTTATTTTTTTGTGTTGTTACTCTCTCTGGACCAGCAGTGTTTGCATTCGGTGGTTCTACAGTAAAAAAGGGATTGTTTTTAGCTTCACCGCTGTAAACAGAGGTTGACTGTCACATTCCAAACAGATGAGTTTGGATGAGATGCATTAGGTTTTGATTGTCAGGCACTCTAAAGTTGAGTAATAAAGATTGACATCACTCTTGCGGCTCTCTGCACATCATCACGTTGCCCATCCACCAGCCTCCATCTCAAACGGCCCATCTTGCTCAAGTCAGACTCAGAAAGAAAGTGTGGTTTGTCTGCCATGTCTGCCAGCATGATATATTTTGTTTGTGCCTGTATTTTTCTTCTCACCCTAGCCTATCCTTCAGTGTATGTTTGTCCGTGTTAGTGTGTGTGTGTGTGAGAGAGTTTTCTTTACCATCCCCTTCCATTTGTTTTTCTCTTTTATAATAATTGTTTTGCTTCCAATTTCACCTCTTCCTTGTTATATTTTAACTCTTTTGCCTGTTGTAAGAAGGCATTTAGTTTGTTATTTCCTGTTGGTTTTGACTCGATGTCTGCTAGCATTTTGTGCCAAATAAAAAGCAAACAAGCAGTGCATTTCTGCCAAACTCATTTCTACATTTGGGTGCATCAGCTGTGTGTCCAGCAGACATCGACTCATTATTTTAGGAGCAACTCATTGACCATGCACTTCAGGGAGGTAAAAAAACAGCCTCAATTAAAAACCATTCGACTTTGACCAAATGAAGCTGCAATTTGCCGTCTCCCCATTCAGATGGCTGTTTTTATCATCTCTGCTTTTTTTCTCCCCCCTTTCTATTTTTGTCTGACATTTTGCCATGCAGGCTTTAGAATATTTCTCTGGCTCTTCCTTTAAATAACAGTCCAGTCCTCCCACTGCCCACAGTTCTCATGACTTTCACCCAACATTATCTGGACACATTGCTTGGTGGTGTAGTGCTAACATCACCAATAATTTGGTGTACATATCACTCTATAGGTGTTTTTCAACGTAGATATCAACATCAGAACCCTATTCTTGCCTACAATTAGACTTAAATTCATCAACCACCATAAAAAATAAGTCATTAATTTACTTATTTTCTGTTTTATATTATCATTTATCATTATTTATGGTGTTTGCAGTACAAATTATGTGCATAATAGGCCAGAGTTTGTCTGTATTTCCCAACTGGCTTTGCTTCTGAGGTTCTAGCTGCTATATGGTTCATTTCTTGGATTGACACCTTCCACATCCTCTCTCTTCTCTAATATATTTCCGAAGGGACGTTGGACTTCCTAAAAGATAAGTTGATGGTGTAGATATTTGCCAAAATTCTGGTGCAAAATTTAAAGACTGAATAATTTAATTTAATATATAAATGTTAGTTTTGAAAATATGTTTAATTATTTTATGCACCACCAATAAACATTTTAAACAGAGCTTTGCTAATATTTTTTGAAAGAAGTCTCTTCTGCTTACTAAAGCCCACTTTATACTTCTGTGTTACGTGTTCACTGTACCCCATGGCACACCCTTCATATATATATATATATGTATAGTTCATTGATTTTTACAAAGGATCATGTGACACTAAAAACTGGAGTAAAGATGGAAATTCGAATTCACAGGAATGAACTTTATTAAAACATTTATTAGCATATTATTAGCATATAAAATAAATAATGTCATATTAGTACTACTTTGTTACATTTTTGGTGTAAAAATCAAAGGCTCTGTTAGAAGAAGACTACTTTCAAAAAGAAACAAGTCAAAACTCTTTCCTAACTTTTTCATTTTAATGATGGATCCATCAGTATTATGCTTTTTGCAAATATTAAAAAGTGTTTTTTCTGCACTTTCCATCAGTAAATAATTTTATGGGGTCCAGAGTTCCAAATCCTGAAGTTTATTTGAAGTGCTTTCTTTCTTCAAGTGCACGTGAGCTGCGGCAAAGCCAGAATCAAGTCGAAAGCATCCAGACCAGCATGAAGTCTCAGTGGGATGAGAAGGCCAAGAGATTTGTTGTCTCACCCTGCTTATTTTGACCTAATGAGTATTGCGTTGAGTTTCAAAAGTTAGCATATGCAGGACTGGTGGGCAACCAGAGTCTTGTGGCTTTATTCAAATGTTGCCCAAAACCTTCAATTTTCTCAGTCGATAATCTGGCCGTTGTCCTCTAGTATTCATAGATGAAATTGGAATGGGCTAAAATCGCCATCTAAGCAAAGAATGTCTCATTAAATCATAGTCATGGTATCATTAGCTTGTGCCACAAAAATAGAGACAGAGATGGAGAGGTCCCACATTCCCCACTGCTATTTCATTCTTCTCGTGTTGGTTAAAAATAGTTTTGATCCATTTTCCCTCACTTTAAATTCTGTTGAAGCGGATTTGGCTGATGTGGATGTTAGCTGGACCCATTGCAGTGGCATGACATCAGTGGCACCGCTGCCAGTAGGAAACAAAAGTTCAATCCATTTTCCATAAGGACGATGCCAAGATCTTCACTTTCCCCCTATTTTTATTTATTTATTTATTTTTTTTTAAAATAAGTTCTAATGCAAAGCTAGCTGAAATAAGTGTTTCCTTAAACTCTGCGCAGTACTCATTACATCCAGTAATAGAGACAGCTTTCCCTTTGTCACTTATTTAGTCTTTTTTCACTGGAATTTAAATAAGCAATATGACCAAAAAAATTAGTTTTGTTTTAATAACCAAAGACTTTTTTTGAATGAAAGTGCACAAATGGAGAGCGTCTCACTAAAGAGGGCAGGAGGGAAGCAGATGAATGGGGGTGTCCTATGGGAGCTGACCTGTCTACTGTAAAACCAGGCTGTGAACACACACCTGTTCCCATCTCATTTGTCCTCTGTAATAGAGCACCTCTGAAACTGGGACAGTCTCTCCGCAACAACTGTTTTCAGTCCCGGTGAATGGTTTTAGTTGCTGCTCCTCTCTGGATACTGTTGTCTGGCAGCCCAAATTCATTTAGAACACATGGGTTAAAGAGCAGAACATCGACCTCATCGCAGATCCTAGAAGTCATAAAAATAACCATAAATAAGGTAAATAAATAAATAATTACCAAAGTGGCCATGTTTAGCCAAGTGTGGACTTTTAAGATTCATAAGTTGTACATTATGAAGTGGAGGTAATGCCGAGTCAGCACATTTGAAAAACAACGGGAGCATGGCTCCAATTAGTGGAATTAAAACCAGATGGGTTAGAAGATTCTTTTGGTAATTACCCGCAGAACCGGCATTGCTGGCATCTCATCCTGAAAACTTGCACTAGAGTGACCTTACATACATCACATGCAGGTTTAAGATTTAATGTACATCCAATCGGTTGTAGATTAAACCCTCACATGCTGATCTGGGGATTATTTTGAAGTAACATTCAGTTAGTTGTGCGTTACGCTGTTTGTTTAAAAGGTGCTTAACTTCCCACAAAATATCGATTTTAAGTTTCATTACCTCATGGATTGCAAAGCTTTAAAAGTAACAGTTGCTAGCAAGTGGCAAGTCCAAACTAGGCAAATGTGAAAACGCAGTAAAACCAGTTGTTACATCTTAGTTTTGCTCATTTTAATAAATAAATAAATAAATATTAATAAAAAATTAATAAAAGACTGATTTGAGAATAACTGGTTACAGTGCATTTAGAAAGTATTCATAGCGCTTTACTTTTTCCACATTTTTTATGTTACAGCCTTATTCCAAAATGGATGAATTTATTTATGTCCTCAAAATTCTACACACAATACCCCATGATGACAATGTGAATTTTTTTTTTAATTGTTGCAAATTTATTAAAAATAAAAAACCTGAAAAATCACATGTACATAAGTATTCATAGCCTCTAAATTGAACAAAGATATATTCTTCTTAGTTTTATTATTCTTGATTATTCTTGATATGTTTCAGCAGATTAAGAGTTCTCCTGTTGTAAATTCAGTTGATTGGACATGATTTGAAAAGGCATACACCTGTCTATATAAGGTTCCAGGGTTGACAGTGCATGTCAAAGCACAAACCAAGCATGAAGACAAAGGAATTGTCTGTAGACCTCCGATACAGAATTGTCTTGAGGCACAAGGCTGGAGAAGGTTACAGAAAAAAAAATAAAAAATCCACTGAGCACAGGGGCCTCCATCATCTCTATGTGGAGAATGTTTGGAACCTCCAGGACTCTTCCTAGAGAAGCCATCTAAGCTGAGTGATCTGGGGGAGAAGGGCCTTAGTCAGGGATGTGATCAATATCCCAATGGTCACTCTGTCTGAGCTCCAGCGTTCATCTGTGAAGAGAGGAGAACCTTACAAAAGGACAACCATCTGTGCAGCAATCCACCAATCAGGCCTGTATGGTAGAGTGGCCAGACGAAAACTACTCCTTAGTAAGGAATTTGCCAAAAGGCATCTGAAGGACTCTCAGACCCAAAAAAAAAAAAAATTCTCTGGTCTGATGAGACTGAAATGGAACTCTTTGGAGTGAATGGCAAGCGTTACGGTTGGAGAAAACCAGGCACCACTCATCACCAGGCTAATACCATCCCTACAATGAAGCACGGTGGTGGTAGCATCATGCTGTGGGGATGTTTTTCAGCAGCAGGAACTGGAAGACTAGTCGGGATAGAGGGAAAGGTGAATGCAGCATTTTCCAGCAGCACAATGACCCAAAGCACTCCGCCAAAATATGAATGAACCAGCTATCTTCTTGCTGTGAGGCGATCGCGCTACCAACTGCGCCACATTGACACCCTGAAGTAATTGTAAACTATAAAAAGTTATTTTTAATATTAAATACTGTAGTATGGGGTGGCACGGTGGCTCAGTGATTAGCACTGTTGCCTCAGAGCAAGAAGGTCACGGCGTCCCGGCTGAGCCAACTTGGCATTTCTATGTAGAGTTTTTATGTTTTCCTCATGTTCCTGTGGGTTTACTTTGGGTGCTCCAGTTTCGTCCACATTCCAAAGCCATGCACTATAAGTGAATTGGGCAAAGAAAATTGTACCCATGTATGTTTGTGTTAATATGAGTGCGTATGGGTGTTTTCCAGTACTGGGTTGCAGCTCTGCGTAAAAAAGTGCATCCTCTGTGTAAAACATGTGCTGGAATAGTTGGCAGTTCATTCCGCTGTGGCAACCCCTGATAAGTAAGGGATTAAGCTGGCGGACAATGAATGAATGAATACTGTAGTACATGTACTGTATCGTGAGACGAAAACTGAATTATATAAACTTAAAGCTTGTTAGAAAACTTTTAAAAGTATATTGAAATTGTCAAAAAAAGCGAAAGTTCTAAAAAATAAACTCAGTATATAAATGTAGCACGCTATTGTTATTAATAATAAATATTACAAAACTACTACACAGAAGCAAAGTCTATACTGTGTGTAATACCAAATTTAGACAATGGCTTACAGAAATCTTTCAATGTTAAACTGAGATTAACATCCAAAAAATTACTCACATCAACTTTAACAAGCAAATAATTTGGACATGTTGTAGATGAGTCATACTTGTATTCACTATCCAGTGGGGAGCAGCTCCGTGATTAAATAAATACTGCTGATGTGGCTCCATTATGTATATATATATACAAAAAGGAAAGGTTGAATGCAGCACCTGTTCCTTCGGCCCAGTGGCTTGTGCCAGGAAAAGCCTGCCTAATGGGCTGACGGGACCACAGGGAACACAGCTGCCGCTCACAGTCCTGTCCGTGTTTAGGGATGATAAGCCCCCCCGGCCCCCCACTGCTCTGCCATCCCTCCAGTCCTCTCTGTCCTCACAAAACACAGAGAATAGAAACGGATCAGCAAAACTAAGCATTTGCACAAGTCTGTCCTTGTGGAAAGGAGTTTCTTTTATGTCTCTGGGAATCTCATTAGAAAGGCTATGATGGAATAGGGGTTTGTTTTATGGAGGTGTCTCTGAGTGAGCAGATTTTGGTCACCGTGGACCCTCAGTCTGCCTTTGATCTGGTATTTGGAACAGATCACAGAAACAGGAGAAGTTCACACAAAAATGAAAAGGATGTCTTGCACTTGCCCTTATTTAGTTTAATTTACCTGTAGGAATATCTTTGATGCTATTTAAATTGGGGATTTTTTTAAAGCTTCAGAAAAACACTATTACATAAAAATTATACAGCTTGTGCAATACATTATGTTTTGAAACTGAATGTGTGTTGATGCACAAAAAAGTTCTAATTGAAAGTAAATATTCAACTGGACACGGTAACTGCTGTGGTAAACGGTAAACCTGTGGACCACTAAACAGATCTTTATGTATTTAATGTTATTGACATAGTACAATGGATTATTTTACAAATGAAATGTTGCTAAAAGTATGAGTTTTCAAACATTTTTGAGTATAACACCTTGTCCTAACAATATGTGACTCTGTAAAATGCAATAAAAGGCATTTTGTCCATCTAAATCACAGTTTCTTTGCTAATCTGCCATTAAATTTGACAATTGTTTTTTAACAGTTTTCACGATTTCTGTGATGTACAGTTGAAGTCAGAATTATTAACCCCCCTATTTATTTGTTTCCCCAATTTATATGGAGAGAAGACTTTTTCAACACATTTATAAACATAATAGTTTTAATAACTCATTTCTAATAACTGATTTATTTTATCTTTGCCATGATGACAATGCTTCATAGTTGACTGGATATTTTTCAAGATACTAGTATTCAGCTTAAAGTGACATCTAAAGGCTGAACTAGGTTAATTAAGTTAACTAGGCAGGTTAGGGTAATTAGGCAAGTTATTGTATAATAAATAATAAGTTATATAAAAAAGAAAGGAAATTCTAAGGGGGACTAATAATTCTGACTTTAACTTAAAAAACAGTATACTAATTATTATTATTATCATTATTTTTATATCATCACCTTAGAATGATAAGGTTCTAACTGACATTTTTGTCAAAATTGAGTTATCCACATATTCTTATAAAATACAATGTATTTACATTATGTGATTTTATTTTAAATAAGTTGTTTATGTTTTAAGGCTTTTTATTTAAAAAAACAAAAAAGGTTTAATCTACAAAGTCAAATTCTAGCTTGGCTCTATAAGGCTCTTCCTGTGAGCCAATCAGCATTTCGAAAGCACGCATGAGGACCAATCAGGATTCAGCTTTTTTTGTCATTCCTTCGGACTGTTCTGTTGACAGCGGGAAAGAAACCCAAAATCAGAATCGACTAAATAATGCTGCGCCACACAAAATTGAGAAGAAACCTCCCTATCGACTATTTTATAGACAACCTTGTCAAGGACAGCAGTCTAAACTCCATATAAGTTTGTTTGTTTTGTTTTTTTTTCTTAATTTCAACAATAAATGTTACCCTATTAATCACATAAAAAAGTAACAGCTGCACTGTACAAAATATTTAGCACAGCCTTGTATGCTTAATTTGAACAAGAAAAAAATATTAATCTTAAAACAATAAATTAATGTTATAGAAAGCAAAAAATAACTTTTTTTTCAACACAGTTACAACACTAATTTTATTTTTTTAAACTAAATAATAAGCAGGCTGAGGTTATTTCTTGAAAAGTAATGCTTCAATTAATGATCTGCTAGATAAAATATTATAATTCCAAGCGAATAATGACTTTTTTAAATTAAAATATTTTATGTGCATTTGCCCTGTTTATTTTACCCCAACTTGCAAATTGAAGATAATTTCGATCATTTACATTTAGAGTACATTTAGGTTCTCTGTCATTTTAATGTATGTAAGAGAACTGTTACACACATTTTGTTTGCCATATGGAATGAAAACTCTTTGTAGCTCAATATCTCAATCATTTAGAACGCAGATAGAACCTTATCATTTCAAGGCAATGATATTACAACATCTTGTCTGGATGTTAGGACATAGTGCAACACAAAAAGTATTTTTATGACAACTCTATAGTGCATCTATACACTCAAAGCTCAAGGCCCTAATCTTTATAATGAGTTCTGTCTGTTCAAATTGGTTTGGAAAAACTAAAGGGGACACATCTATAAATTTTCATTTCTGGGTGAACTTTTACACATACAACACATTCTGTCTCTTAGCGTCTTCTCTTGTCCACTGGTTCTTTCCCTTTCCTCTTCTTGTTCTCGGTGTGAGGATGAGTGTGTACGAAATGTTTGTTTCAGTATGGTTCTTTCATGCTTCCTCCATGTTCCCATGATTCTTCAGAAGCCCAGAGTAAACCCTTTTACTCCGATTACTGCCCAACACGACGTCTCATCTACAACATGTGCAAGAGCCAGTATCTGGACCTGTTCATCACCATCGTCATCGCCCTCAATGTCATCACCATGTCTATGGAGCACTACCACCAACCAAAGGTAGCACTTCTTGGAAAGCCAGCAGTGATAATGCAGATCATGCAGTGAAATCATATTTCAGTAAAGCAAGACACTGCAGTGTGGATAGGATAAAAATAAAATAAACAATAAGCTAATCATTTGCACCACACTTTCCCTGTTGATTGGTTACATACAAACTTGCAACATTGCACTAATTATATACATAACATATACATTGCGATTGTGATTTTCGAAAGTATTACATCGCTTTGTAGTTTATATAACCATTTGATGAGTCTTCCCATATAGTTTGATGTTGCACTTGGACCCGGAAGCCGCTTCACATGACGTCACTCTTAACAAATGGATAATTATGGTGGCTTAAGAAAGCTAACATACTGTTATACTACATAAACCTATTATTCTTCCGTCTTAGACGATTTTAAAAACGCATCTTCTCATAGTCCATTCATACTACAACCACCAAACTTACTCAAACCTCTAAACTATACTGAATTAAGTTGCTTTATTTTTCCAGCATACGGTTTTCCAAAATCTGACCTGGAAATTTCAGAAAATTTCTGTTGACTTAACATTACACCAAACTTTGTGACCTGATAACTTTGCACCAGGCTGTCATAAAGGCCTACAGTTGTGCTCTTTTAACTCAAACTACCAATCTGCAAATAACTGACAAACTTTTGACTTTCTAGCCACACCCTAGCAACCACTGACAGCACCCTAGCAACTGTCCCATAGACTTCAATTGTAAAAAAAAAACTGTGATTGAACAACATACAACTTCATACTAGAAACATACTAATTAATTTTGTTCAAACATACTATTCATACTAGCAGCATGCTAATTAATACTATAAATATACTAGCAACAGGCTAAGTCATACAAAATGCTAACAACCTGATAGTTTATACTAGAAAAATGCTAGCAGCATGCTAATTCATACTAGAACCATGCTAATTTATGTTAGCAACCGCCTAGCAACTACTCAGAACACCCTAGTATGCGCCTAGCAACTCCATATCAACACCTTAGCAACCACCTAATAACGCCTTAGCAACCACCTAGCAACCACTCAGAAAACCCTAGCAACACCTTAGCAACCACCTAGCAATGCCTTAGCAACTGCCTAGCAACCACTCAAAACATTCCAGCAACCACTTAGCAACACTTTAGCAACCACTCAGAACACCTTAGCAATGCCTTAGCAACCATTCAGAACGCTCTAGCAACTATTTAGCAACACCATAGCAAACATTCAGAATCTCCTATCCACCAACTAGCAAGAAACATGCAGATTCATCCTAGAAACATGCTAACATATATGTCTTTATCTATGCCATCTGATCAAACTTCTTAAAAATATTTCAATGATTTAAACTTCAAATTTTAGACTAGGCTTTCTCAAGCCACCATAAAGTTTGTCTACGAACTTTACTTTTCTAAGTTAAGGTTAATTTTCAGGTTCACACTTATTATGAATTTTTAAAAGCCTTTTGTGACTTTTTGGAGTCTTTACTGTGAACAAGTTTTACTGAGCTGATTTTGGGAATCTATTTCTATCAAGAAAATCATGTATAGGCAAAAAAAATGCATTTTTGTTAATAGAAATGTTGTTTAAAAGCAGCCAAATTAGGCAAAAGTATATTCTTCTAAAATATTATATATATATAACAGAACTTGGGGTTTTAATATTGAGGTGCATTACAGCTTTTCTCCTGTGGTGTCTTGCTTTAAGAAAATGAACTCTCTGGTTCTTCAAACAATGTTGATGTACATTCATCTTTCCCTTTTTCACATTGTGGCTCTGCAAAATATTTGCTGATTAGGCAGTTAATGTTTATACACTTTTTTGTCTGTACTGTCTTTTGATTATATTATGGTGAGAATATAGTTTTGCTTTATTTATTATGCTTTATTTGCTCTCTCATTGTGCTGCTCCGATACATGTTATACAGTTGCCTGTGTAACGAATTCTTATGAGAGCAATGTCTCACCAAAATAAACCACAGTGTAGTGTACACACTGAAATGAATGCATATTCCCACATGACACTACAGAGACAATTTTTGAATATTCAATAGAGGACTAAAACAATAATATGAGTTCGCAGACAAGCTCTGGGAGTTTAGACAGAATTTCTGTACATCGCTGAGTTGTAAAGAGTAAAAAAAAAAAGGTAGAAAAGAACAAAGGTATTTTTGCTAGCAAAATACTTCTATACTTTAATAATTCTGTAGTTATTTTTAAAGGCACATGTAGCTAAGTTATTTTAAAAAGGAATAAAAAAAAATAATTTATTATTTAATTTAAATATTTAAGGCAAGTAAAAAAAAATCTGTATAATTTATTGTGAAATATTGTTTCGATTAAATATCTCTATTATAATTCTAATATTTCTATTCTTTTATATATTATATATGTTTTCGGATATTGTTTATATAAAAGCTGATTTTTTATTAAAGTATTAGATTAGTATTAGATTTAATTTACTACATTTATTAAGTATTTACAGTTTGAGTCAAGTGTGCTGTTCTATAGGTGTGGTATAATTTTATTCCAATTTTCAAATACAAAATAAAATAAATTAAAATCTGCTATTCCAACATTTACTTTTGTATTTAATTAAACATATTTAAACAAACACTGTTATTGTTGTTAAAACATTAATATTGAATTTAAACTCTAAAAACACATCCCACCATTTTATTTAATGCAACAATTTCTCTAAGTGACAACATGTTTTTTCTATATTCGGAAGTTATTTCAACTCTAATTACTGAATATATATGTTTTTAATTTACTCAAATACTGTAAATTATAATATCAAATTTTTTTCGAATTGTTTTTATAGCTGTACATAATATAAGTAGCATAATATATTGTACAGTTAAAATAGTAAATATTTATAAAAACAAGGTCGGCATGATAAATAAATAAATAAACAAATAAATGAATAAATAGTTAGTTAGTTAGTTAGTTAGTTAGTTAGTTAGTTAGTTAGTTAGTTAGTTAGTTAGTTAGTTGGTAGTAGTAGGACCACACAGAATCTTTCAGATTTCAGCAGATTTTTAGCCCATCATTTAGTCTATTTATTTAATTGTGTAAATGTGTGTAAATTTATATTTATTAATTTTTTTATTCATTTTATTAATAATTTCGACTAATATGAAAGTGTGCATTTGATTTATTTGCAATAAGGGTTGTAAAGTAATATTTTCTGTCTTTTAGTAGATATATTATATGATATATACTTGCTTTGTTTACCAAATAAGTGGATCTAGATGGATATGCATTGTAACCATTAAATAAAAGTTTAAAAGCTTATTTTATTACTTTTAACATTTTTTGAATTCATATATTAAGCTTTTAGTTACTATACTCCCAAAATAATTCTGAATAAATCTGCAGATTCTTTACAAAATTCTCTACAGAAATAGCAAAAAAAGGCTTATATCTTCTCCAATCAAAATTTTATTTAATAGTTTTGTATCTTATCTGTGGTCATATCAAAATCTGTGTTTATTATCCCCATCATCAGTCAACTACATAAGGATGTTTTTCAGGGTTTTCACCCATCATTAATGGAGGTCTGTAACCTCACCTCAAGCTAAAAATAGCAATCTGTTTTAATTAGAGCCTCGGTGGCCCACACAATCTTGGAGGAAGTGGAGCAAAGAGGATTGTTAGGCTTTGACCACTTACACGCTCACTCCGTCAACAGAATCAATTGATTTTCTTAAGCATCATCACAGTTAGCCTGCCCTTAATTACTGTGCTGGGTGAGAGAAGGCCAGTTCTCTGTCAATGTTCACTCACTGTCAAAATCTGAATGACAGATAATTATAAGCAATTACCCTCTGCTTATCTAGCCTCTTTCAATAACTCTCCATCTTTTCCACTGATGAACAAAATCTGCTTAGGGCGTGTTGTTCAGCCATTCATAGACTACAGTTTTTGTAATTGATTTATTGTTCTGAAGTGGTTGATATATGCTTGCTGTAAGCTTTGTCACTTCTGTACTTTTACTGTTGCATTCTCTTGAACAGGTTTTGAGCGATTCCCTAAAGATCTGTAACTACATCTTCACAGTCATATTTGTGCTGGAGTCCATCTTCAAACTTGTTGCTTTTGGATTTCGCCGCTTCTTCAAGGACAGGTAGTAGACATGACCTTCTCACAAGTTACAGCAAAATCCAAACCAACTATGCTAAAAAGCCATTCTCATAGATACTTCAGTGGTTCTATTGTGATTTTGTGTGTGTGTGTGTGTGTGTGTGTGTGTGTGTGTGTGTGTGTGTGTGTGTGTGTGTGTGTATGGGTGAGTGAGTGAAAAGGTTTTCTTAGCAGTCCTAAAGCCACATCCTTTGAAATGATATCACAGCTTTGAGATTCTTTGGTTTGCCACAGACTGTCAGAAGCACATTGACGACTGAATGCTCTGGCGTCTGTGGTGGAAAACAAGAACCAAATTTATATCCGTGTGGTTTTGGTAAAAGAAACCCTTCTAAATCACTCTCCCTGGGGCTTAAACAATAAGAATGCATAATCAATGACATTTATTTCTTTTAAATTAGTGATAACTGATACATGTCTGACATTACAGCTTTAATATGCACATGTACTCACACATATTCTCTATATATGGAATTTGAATGATCCATTTCTCCTTTAATTAGTCTTGAATTATCACTCAATATGAGGATTAGGCCCTTTACTGAAGTTGATAGACCAAATGAAGTTCTTTTAATGGCGTAATGAAGAGCAATTCATGTCAATGTATTTTGAGATCCCTAATCCACGTGTTGGGAAATGTAAAACAGCTATTTGCATACTAATAAGAAGTTTGACATGGCATAATTGATATGATTTTAAAGCAAATCCCTCAGCAAAGAGCTTCCATTGGTTGAAACTAGGGAAAAGATTAGCAGAATTGTTACACTTCAGAATTGTGATATTTACTAGCAATTTCCAATAAATTGTAAGCAACTGATTAAATTAAATGGGAAGTTTTGAAGTAGAAATATTTTCTTTTAAATAGAGAGATTTTTATTTCTTGGTAGAAATTAGCTTCTAGATAAAAGTAGATGCCTCAGTTTTATCCCACACTTTAGTTTTGAGCAATTGCACAACATAAAGTCAAAATGCAAACTGACAGTTGTTAGAAAAACTTCAAATTGGACTTTCAAATGTACAAGTGCAGGATTTTTTTTCTTGATGCTAAGACAAAAAGTCTGAATTAGGTCAAAAAATAGTCAAGAGTTGTGGATGAATGTGATTTTGACAGGTGTGCCTGGCCTTCAGAAAGCATGTGCAGTCATAAATAATTAAGAAGCAGGCTCTTCTCATAGGATAAGAAAACTCTGATATGAATAATAATGTGAAACCGACGCATTATTTTTTCACTTGCATTTCTGCAATACGTCGCCGATTTTGATCCCGCCCCAAAAATCATTTTAAACACGGAAGCTTGAATTAGCTGACAAAAGCTCAAAATTATCCAGTTTTCCCAACAATTACAGCTGACAAGTGCTAACATTGTCTTAACTGATGCTCAACACACACAAATCTGTTAAAATCTCAAAAAAAGTACTCAAGGGTTTTGTCAACCTTTAATGATCACATTGGTAGTTCTCTGATAGCTGACATACACAGCCATATTAGTTAGATTTGTTGCTTGGGCATGGGGTGTGGTAGTACTGAAATGCCATCTACTGCTGTCAAATCGCAATGCACTGACACACAGCTAACCAATCACAACATATTTAGTTTTCGGAAGCCAGGTCTTCATACAACAGAACTAATTAAGTTGTTTGTGTTGGGCTGTGTAGAAAGGTATTCTAATAATATAAACTATGTAAAAAAAAAATCTTTTTCATCATTCGTTGTTACATGTGATTGAACTAGCCATAGAGAACTGGAAATAAAGGGATTTCATTAAGCATTACAGGGTTGGTTGTCAGCAATATTGGCACACTTAGTATATCATGTTTGAGATACAGTACAGTAATACAATCAATTATTGCATACTGATGCCTTTTGATGTTTACAAATGAACTAAATCAAACAGATTTGCCAAAATCAGGCTGATATAATTTAGTCTGAATTATATTTTAACTTATAATATGTTAAATATTATTATATATTATATTACATTTCTGAAGTCTGTTCAAGAAGTACAGGATTAAGAGTTTAAACTAAGACTGTTATTGATTTTCACCATTGGAAATGTCTTTCTATTACTTTGATTAGTTCTTTCATGCAGCAGCTCCATGTCTACAGGGATGAAGGATGGAGGTGTACTTTGATCACTGAACCTCTTAGTGAACACAGTCGGTGGTAAAAATGTAGAAATGCTTTGTGGAATCATTTGACTTCAATTTGCCCAGATATCTAATGAAACGCCTCTGATGGCTACGGGCCCCAGAAAATTGAGGTGACTTAAAACTGGCTCTAGGCTCTACTTCACCCATGACAGTGCTATATTTGACCCTCAGAGGAAGTTATTTAAAGTTAGCCGCAAAGTTTGAAGCCATCTTTTGAGAATGAACATGCTGAGAACATAGCAGGAACATCCAGGGTCAAATTAGTGTTATTCTCACAAAATTAGGTTTCTTAGATCATTTCAGATTTTTATTGCTTCCATATTTTGCCTGCTGAAATTGAGTTTCAAACTGTGACTGCTGTTGTTAAGGGATTCTTTATTAACTTTTAGTCCTTGTGCAGTTTGGTGATTTAAAAAATTAGCATTGGACAATTGCTTAGTGTTTTTTTTTAATGCTTTTAAATGCATAGTTCACCCAAAAATGAAATTTTGTCACCAATTACTCACCCTTCAATTGTTCCAAACCTCTTTGAATTCCTTTTTTTTTTTTACACAAAAATGGACTAGTGCCAGGGCTCCCTAATTTCTGTTTAACAAAGAAAAGATTTTTTAAACACATTTCTAAATATAATAGTTTTAATAACTCATTTCTAATAACTGAGTTATTTTATCTTTGCCATGATGACAGTATATAATATTTGACCAGATATTTTTCAAGACACTTCTATACAGCTTAAAGTGACATTTAAAGGCTTGACTGAGTTAATTAGGTTAACTTGGCAGGTTAAGTTTTTTAGGCAAGTTATTGTATAACAATTGTTTGTTCTTTAGACTTCAAAAATCTATAGCTTTAAGGGGCTAATAATATTGATGTAAAAATAGCTTTTAAAAAATTAAAAAACTGCTTTTATTCTAGCTGAAATAAAACAAGTAAGACTTTCTCCAGAAGAACAAAATATATTGTTAGACAAACCGTGAAAATGTCCTTGCTCTGTTAAACATCAAAGGCAAAACATTTAAAGGCTTAACTAGGTTAATTAGGTTAACTAGGCAGGTTAGGGTATTGTATAATGATGGTTTGTTCTGTAGACTATTAAAACATTGCATATAAGAATCAAGAGATATACACTTGCAAATAGCTTAAGAATTCTGTCACAACTATTAGCCCCCCTTTGATTTTTTTAGGTTTCTTTTTTGAAATATTTCCCTAATATTTAACTTATTTTTCTATTTCTTTTATTTCGGCTAGAATAAAAGCAGTTTTAATAAAAAAAAATTAAAAAAAATAAATAAATAAAAAAAACATTTTTAGGTCAAAATTATTAGCCTCTTTAAGCTATTTGCAGGTTTATATCTCTTAATTCTTATATCCAGTGTATTGATACCAGCATTATACAATACCTTGCCTAATTACCCTAACATGCCTAGTTAACCTAATTAACCTAGTTAAGCCTTTAAATATCACTTTAAGCTGTATAGAAGTGTCTTCAAAAACATCTAGTCAAATATAATGTACTTTCATCACGACAAAGATAAAATAAATAAGTTATTAGAAATGAGTTCTTAAAAAATCGTGGGGAAAAATATACAAGGGGCTAATAATTCAGGGGGGCTAATAATTCTGACTTCAACTGTATACAGTATACATTTAACCATTGACATCAATATTTGACAAAAGTCAGTGTCTACATAAGATAATTTTTTTGTATTAAGAGAAAGGAAATTCAAACAAGTTTGGAAGTGAAGAATGAGTAAATGTTGACACTTTTTATAATTTTTGTTTCAACTATGTCTTTAAATAAAAAAATACAAATAAAAAAACTGAAAAATACTATGCAATTGTTCAACGTTAGTTTTTATATTCTCTCTATATTATTATATATTTTTGTATATTTTTTTACTTATCAAGTGTCTTCACACAGATGGAACCAGTTGGATCTGGCCATTGTTTTGTTGTCTATCATGGGCATAACACTGGAGGAAATCGAGGTCAACGCTTCCCTTCCCATCAATCCTACCATCATTCGCATCATGAGGGTGTTGCGCATCACTCGAGGTTCGTCTTCTCTGCATCATTTTTCTTCCCTGCTCGCCTCAGTAGATCAGAACCGCTTGTGTTTGTCACCCTCGGGAACTCTGTTGTTTCACACACTGCTCAGCAGAAGCCGGAGTCTGTGGAGAAAGAGTCCAGATGGCTGGAATGAGAAATTCTCTTCTCTTCTTATTTCTTACACATAACACACACATGCTTGCCTTCTTGGACCGATTTTTCTTCCTCTAATGAAAGAGCTGCTGGGAGAGTCTTTATTGATTATTCCCTCAGCAGAAATGGCCAAGCAAACACACCTGCTCAGATGTCTGTGTTCTCATCAGGTGTGTGTGTTTACTGTATGTGTGTGTGTTGTGGATTCAGCCTTCTTGATTCATTCAGACTTTGCTTAACTGCAATCATGATTGTGAGTGGCTGATGCTTTTGACTGTCATTATGCCACTGCCATATTATCATATATATAAATTATTACATTGTAAAATATACTAAACTCATTAGTGATATTGATAAATAAATATATATATATATATATATATATATATATATATATATATATATATATATATATATATATATATATATATATATATATATATATATATATATATATATAATTAATTAATTTTTTTAATTTTTAAAATTATAAAAACATTAAAATAGTAATAAACAATTTATTAATTTGATTTAAAACTGTGAAATATTACAGTTTGTAAAAAAAATTATTACAATTTAAGACTGCGAACTAAAATAATATTATGAATATTTTTCAAAATATAGAAACATGTATTATAAGATAAGTCCAGGCTAAATAAACAGTTTGATAGTTTGATATGGCTTAAAAATAGTGTTATACACCATACCTTTGAATGGTAGTGAATACATTACAAACATTAGCATAATGAAAGTCACAGACATCCTCCACTCAGGGCCATGATTGCAATTAAGAAGAGGGGCTTCTCCTCCTCATGAGCATCATTTAAGCAGTGTGTGTGTGGAGCATGACCCCAATAATAACATGCTTCGTGATCTGACCACTGTGAAACTTACAAAACAAATTCCACTGGCTGTTTTTACAGGAACACTGCTTATTGTGTGCACATTTATTGCTTTATTAAAAAGAGTCACAGCATTGTTTTGAAGGCCAGATTTGTCAAGATTTAAATAATATATTTTTATTAATTTGACATATCAAAATTATTATATTATATTATATTATATTATATTATATTATATTATATTATATTATATTATATTATATTATATTATATTATATTATATTATATTAGATTAGATTAGATTAGATTAGATTAGATTCAACTTTATTGTCATTCCACATGTACAAGTACAAAGCAGCGAAATACAGTTTAGATCTAACCAGGAGTGCAATAGCAGAAAGTGCAGGATACTTATATAAGTTATTAACTTTGAACATTATATACAGGTTGTATTAGCTATGAACCGAGATGAAGATTAATATATGTACATTTAGGACAACCATTTTTATTTAGAACGAATACATCAAATTATACTGAAGACATTTCTAAAGTTATACACTATTTCTGTTTCACACAATTGCATCAATGGATTACATTTTCAAATATGTGTTCAATAATGTAAAAATTGTCATTTCAACAAGCTTTATATTTTAATATGTAATTACTTTATTTTATTATTTTCCATCTTTTTAATAGCAAATCTTAAAATTGATGACACAGTTCAAGTCAATTTTACTAATTTATAATAATAATAATTTTAATTTTTTTATGGTAATAATTTGCCATATAATATTGTACTAGATAATTCTCTAAATACTACTATAAAAATACACTTAAAGTGCAATTTAAAGGCTCAAAGGTTAATTAGGCAAGTTAGGGTAATTAGGCATGTTATTGTATAACAATGGTTTGTTCTGTAGACTATTGAATAAATAATGTTTAAGGGGGCTAATAATATGGACCTTAAAATTTTTAGAGCAAATGCTGTGAAAAAATCATTTCTCTGTTAAGCATCATTTGGGAAATGTTTAAGGAGGGTTAATAATTTAGACCGATAAACTGGAGATATTTGACACGACAAAAGTAATTATTTTGATTGAGTGTAACGGATATACACTATTCATAATCTATAATGTTTTTAAAAAATATGCTCAAACTATTATTTGACAAAAAAAACTACGGTCAGGTTAATGTATTTTTCTGGTAATATAAGAAAAATGTTACTTTATAATTGCTTTTATTTATGTATTACCTCACCAGCTAAATTATATTTTGCTTTCATGTGCATTAGTCCCTCTGTTCTGTTGTTCGGTTGTTCTGTCATAAGATTAGTGTTTTAATGTAATGTATTTATGTATTATTGTATTGTTTTGTTTTTCTTTCTTCTATATTTTGTTGTAGTTTTATAAAATGCAAAAAGCACATAAATAAATGTTTAAAACATAATACTAATTTTGACTTCAACTATATTTTAATAATACATCTCACTTGTAGAATTTAAATTACTTTTGTTTTTTTTCCACAATTTCTGTTTAATGGAGAGAAGATTCTTTCAACACATTTCTAAACAGTTTTATTAACTCATTTCTAATATATGATTTATTGTTTCTTTGCCACGATAATAGTAAATAATATTTGACTAGATATGTTTCAAGACGCTTCTATACAACTTAAAATAACATTTAAAGGCTTAACAAGGTTAATTAGGTTAACTAGGCATGTTAGGGTAATTAGGCTAAAAAGGGGCTAATAATTTTGACCTTAAAGTGGTTCATAAAAATTTTTAACTGTTTTTATTCTAGCCCAAAAAAAAAAAAAAAAAAAAAAATAAGACTTTTTCCAGAAGAAAAAAATATTATCAGACATTCTGTGAAAATTTCCTTGCTCTGTTAAAAATCATTTGGGAAATATTAAAAAAGAAAAAAAAAATCAAAAGGACCTAAAAATTCTGACTTCAACTGTATATTGGAACTATTTTAGATCTGTCTAATCTAAACTGAGTTTTGTTTAAGAACCCGATAGGGCAACTTTAAATAGCATCCCTTTATATCCTGTATACACCTCATGTTTGCAAGCTTGTTGTCCTGTCCTTTTCAGTTCTAAAGCTACTGAAGATGGCGGTGGGAATGCGAGCTCTACTAGACACTGTGATGCAGGCCCTTCCTCAGGTATGCCAAAAAACGTCAGTAGGTGTCTTTTTCTAAGTTCTGAACTCCACTCATTTACTTTATGGAGAGAGAGAGCTCCAGGGTATTGGTACCCTGCGGCCCCTCGGCTCTCCACAGGCCTCATTTACACCGTCAATCTGCCATGAAGAGGTTACAGTAGTGCAAACCTGACAGAAGCCAGAGGAGAAAATCTCCAGCATGCACATTCTTCGAGTGTATGTGTGAAGACTGATGGTGTGGAGACTGATGCTTTTACATACAGTTTTACTTTTTACTAATTGGATTAGAGCCTGCGTACCCGTCACCTAATCTCTGACATGGCTCCTACTGTAGCATTTTTACTGTTTCACCGTTTTTTTTATGGTAAAAACAATGTAAAAAAATATAGATATTTTAGATTATATTAAAGTGTTTTTTTTTTGTTTTCAGTCTAATGTAAAGACAGCATTTGTACTAGAATTATATGCAAATTAGTGCATATTTACTGAAATAATATTTGATTTCCTCATGTTACAATATTTTACAAAATACTTTTTACAATTCTTAATATAATCTTTCAACTTATTATGAGGATTTTTCAAAAACCCTATTCACCCCGCAGTGTTCTGACTTAAAGTTGCTTTCCATGGTTCTGGTCTATTGATCTATTCCTCCTCAATTTGTGTGAGGTGATGTGCAGCAGTGTTCTAAGATTTCCTGCCAGATTGTGTCTGTTTGATCCCCGTGTCCTGAATCACTGTGAATCCAGCCTGTGAAGAGTGCACTTAAAGAGAGATTAGTGTGGGAAAAGAGCCAGACTTGGAGAAAGAAATGTCAGTGCAACTCGTTTTGTCAAAGTATCTGATCTGATTCCCTTTCTTCCTTTCTTTTTTTTTTTTTTTGTAAAAATGTAAGCCTGACTTGGTCATCTGTGATTCCTGAATAAGTTTGGCTTGATTTCTCTTAATGGCTGTAGATGAGCCCTTCATTTGTCTTAATTGCAATAATATCAATCAATAATAATGATGTACAATAGACTGCATAACAGTAGGAACCACTCAATATAGCTTATTGCTATTACGTGATATATTTTACACTATGACATTTACTAAAGTGAACAAATATCTAACAGTAGACAACGCTTGATTAGAGTTAGACTACACGTGATGGTCTATTTTCTATTCAGTAAATACAGCGGGGGAATAAGTATTAGATACGTCATGTTTTTTTATTTTTATTTTTTTACTGGAAATAATATTTCTAAAGAAGCTGTTGAAAAAATTGTTATGAGTAATAACAGTGAAATGACACAAGAAGAAAGTACTGATCTACTGAAATTAGCTAAATATTTTTTGTAAAAGGCTTTTTTGGTGATGGCAGCTTAAAGACACCTCTTATATAGAGAATGGAGTTAAATCCTTTGCTCAGTTGTGATTTTTTTTTTCCCACGACTTCAACAGTGTTTCACTTCAACAGGGTCTATGGTTCTTTATTTTGAAGTGATCTTTATTTTGGATTTCTATCGAATTCAAGTCAGACGATTGGCTGGGCAATTCTACAGCTTGATTTTCTTTTTCTGAAATCATTTGAGAGTTTTCTTAGCTGTGTTTTGGATCATTGTCTTGCTGAAATGTCCACCCTGATGTAATCTTCATTATCCTTGTAATGTAGATGTTAGACTGAAGTGGCTAATATTAATTTACAAGGTTGAAGGGCAGAGGGTTGCTGAATAGCTACTGAGAGATTTCAGCTGCTGTCTGGACTTTTACTGCCTTTCTACACTTCCCTTTCTCCATGTGTTCAATACTTTGTCCCTGCGTCATTTCATTTTATTACACATAACCTAATTTGTAAACTAATATTTTTTTTTCTTTGTATATATGGATTTCTTTGGTTGTTAGCAACATCTGGTAAAAAATTCAAGTCAACAGCACCTTTAGAAATATGTTTTCTGAGAAAAATGGTGACGTGTTCAATACTTATTTACCCCACTGTATGTATTATTAGATACGATACTTTCAATTAGTCACATTTTCACTATATATATATATATATATATATATATATATATATATATATATATATATATATATATATATATATATATATATATATATATATATATATATATATATATATATATTAATATTAATAATAACATGCTACTTATATAATAAATTAAAATAACATGTATAAGTGAAATTGATTAATTGTAAATATTATTTATATTTGATATTATTTTTAAATAAAAAAATTACTTAGAATTTTTATTAATATATTATCTATTTTGAAAAAAAATCATTTTAACATTTGCATATATTATTTATTCATGAATTCCACAATCTGCCTCTTGAGGAATGATGTGGTGAAATAAATGTCCACTGAAATAAAGGTAATGAAATTACTTAAATTATTTCAAATTAATTTATTTCTTATTTTTCTTATTCACAGAAAATGTGAATTTTATCCATTATATTAAGTCAAATATGCCCAAGAACATAAAAAAATAAATACCAATTTAATTTGTGTCCTTTATTTCCACTTCTTACTGATTCAGAAAAAATGGGAATCGGATCAGAATACAAGTTGTCCAAAACATGTCTGGAGCTTGTGCACTAACCGCTAGCATGTGGGTGCCTACTGCTACAGTATACCACAACTTCGGCATAGTATGAGTTTTTTAGGTTTACAAACCTGGCAAGCTGTAATCAGGTGGAACACGGCTGTCATCTTCTCACTTCAGGGCTCTCTTTTATTGGCTTTTCACAGGTGGTATTTCTAGGTCTGCCCTGTCACTTCTCTTTGCCTCCATGACAAACTCTCCTGGCTTTCTCTATTTCTCAACAGGTGGGGAATCTGGGTCTTCTCTTCATGTTGCTTTTCTTCATCTTTGCTGCTCTGGGAGTAGAGCTGTTTGGTGACCTGAGTAAGCAAAGCAAACCAAACACACACACACACGCACACACACACACACACACACACACACACACACACACACACACACACACACACACACACACACACACACACACACACACACACACACACACACACACACACACACACACACACACACACACACACACACACAGGTAAGCAAATAAGCAAATAAGAATCATTTCTCCTCATGGTCTAATTCACTCAGACTCAAAAACATGCATCTATGCAATTCTCTGGGCTTTCCCTTCCCTAGGTTTTATTTAAAACATCTTTTACAATGATTTACATTCCCTATTCCACTATTGCAGGCACACAATTAAGTTCTTTTTGTAGAAAACATAAATGTACTGTATATTTTGTTCAAAAACACAACATGACGTTGAATTTAAAACCAAATGTTAGAAGCCAAAATGTACTGTACCATGTTAAAATCAACCAAGCCTATTCTCACATTAGTACAGGCCAAACTTAAATGCAGAAATTTGTAGAGTTTGCTCTCAATTCATTAAGTCAGTTTGGAAAATCTTGAAAACCCTCGATTTATTCCATTTATGTCACTCATGTCATAACCCTCTAATCCTCTAATAATGCATATTTGTTTTCAAATGCTTGATTTATCATAGTTTATTTGTTTAGAATTGCTGTCAGATCACTTTCACATATTTTTGAGCATTTTCCAACCTTGTCTGTAAAGGCAAAAACCATAAATATGGTATACCTGCAGCAGATTTTCTCCAGAAATACGTGGCAGCACATTTGGCCCCAGTTTACCGAATACAGCCTGCCGTGATTCATTGCAGCTCAGCACAATACCGGTGTTGATGTCATTTCCATTTCCAATCAGCCGGCTCAAGATAAACATAGAGACTTCATAATTCATATCCAGCTTTACAATGCTGTCCAAGTTCAATATATGGAGTCTGCTGGCTGAACTGAGATTGACTGTCTGCAGGGCAAACTTTTTTTTCTGTGTAGTCCCAACTAAGGATCGGTCAGGATTGTTGACTGGTTGATAAATAACAAAAAAATAAAATAAATAAATAATCACATGAAATGTTTGTGTGATAAGCCAAAAGATTATGACCAGTAAACGTTTAATCAGTATTGTTTATAATGTCTTAATACGGCCACCTATTAAGCCCTGGGTAGATTTAATGGTAAGCAAGGGAAAATAGGCAGGGTTGCTTTGACATTGGCTAGGTATCTCTAAAACTGCAAGACCTGTGGGTTGCTTCCATTCAAAATTATGAAAGAAAGATTAAAAAAAAAAAACACTGGATACCAAACGCTCATTAATGCAAAAGGGCAACTAAGGCTATTTGGTCTGCTCTGAGCCAACAGGAGTGCTATATTGGCATATGTCACACTCAACTTGTAACAAACATGTTGCATCACACTCTGCTGGATACGGGGCTGTGTAGCTAAGCAGATTGACTATGGTGACCCATTTCCATTGTCAGAATGTCCACAATGGGTATGGAAGCATTGTCACTGGGCTTAGAGTAATTTCATTAGAATAAAGTTTGTCTGGTCAAGGACACAGTTCTTATAGGGCAGTCCTCATGAACTGGAAAAAAAATATATTATAAACATCAATAAAAATATACTGTATGGTAAAGCAATGGCCATTTGGTCTTTTGGATTTGGACATCACAGAATCAGATTTATTTTAATTGTTTCGTAATGCTAAGCAATAAACAACACTTAACACTTGGTAAGTTAATAAAATTGTTCAAATAAAACACTGCCTACTGCTGCATTTACATACAAATACAATAAGCACACTCTGAAGCTGACTTCCTACTCTTCAAACTAACTACGATCTTCTTAATCTTCAAAGTTTTTTTTAGATAAATCTCTTCCTTGGAGTACCAGCAAAAAATAAAAATAAATAAATAAAAGTAAATAAAAACTTTGAACAGTAAACCATACTTTTTTTTTTACTGTTTCAGCCTCTCATCAAAGGTTGTCTTATAGAGAGGGTGTACTTAACATTAAAATGAGTAAATAATAACATTTAAACGTTAAATGTTTGTATTCTTGCTGCATTCACTACTAGCAACATGCCGTGAGCATCATGATTCTGTATCATTTATGATCAGAAATACAAATACAAGTGTATGATCAGGGCTTAATTTGTGCTGGAACAATCCGGATCTGGCAGCTCTTTTTGTGGTGACTTTTGGGGCGACAACTAAAAGAAGAAATATTTCAAGTAAAACTGAAATCAGGTGCAAAATAATAAGTCCACCCTTATATTTTAGATAAGCCTTATTTAATATAAGACTGGGCAAGAATGCCAAAGATCTTTACAATCTGCTTAGGGCTACAGGTCTAGTTTGTTCATTGCACTGATGTTGATAGTATCATGATGCCAAGATCAAAAAAACTGCCTGAGCTCATTTGAATGAAGATTGCTTGGGCTTATGAGTCTGGGAAATGTTTTAATAACATTGTCAAGCCATTCAATATCAACACCTTTTTGTACTGTATACTTATGAGAAATATTACAGGTTTCCCATATGGCCATACTAGCCTTTCTTACCAAAAGCATGCATAAGACACTTCAGAAAATATACATACCCACATATAATAATAATAATAATAATAATAATAATAATAATAATAATAATAATAATAATAATAATAATACAATATTGAAACACACTAATTGTATTTCACACAATTTTTCACACAGAATGATGTGTTTGTCTATTATGAAAATATGCAGATTTGCACATTCCTTGCCAAGGCTTACCTTTGGCATTTTGTTTTTTCGCCAGTATGTGATGAGCTACACCCCTGTGAAGGTCTTGGCCGTTATGCCACGTTCAAAAATTTTGGCATGGCTTTCCTCCTGCTGTTCCGTGTATCCACCGGGGACAACTGGAATGGCATCATGAAGGTAGGACACAGTCAGCTCATTGTGTTGAATTTCAATGATGCACATGGTTTTGTGGTAAATGCGTTGCATGTCTTTAAATATGATCATTAACAAAGTATTCAGCATTAATTTAATTTCACTCTGTGTGTCCATGTTTCAGGATACGCTCAGAGACTGCTCCCAAGACACCGGTATATGCTACAACACGGTGGTGTCCCCCATTTACTTTGTGTCCTTTGTGCTGACAGCTCAGTTTGTGCTGGTCAATGTGGTGATCGCTGTGCTCATGAAGCACCTAGAGGAAAGCAACAAAGAGGCCAAGGAGGCTGAAGCAGAGGCCGAGCTGGAGCTGGAGCAGGAGATGGAAGCTTTGGGTAGAGATAGAGAAATGCAGAGAGGGCACATGCCACGTTTGGGTTCTGGCGATTTGGGTGGGCCAGGAGGGTCACCTTGGATATCAAGAGACCATCGAGACCTGTCAGGACCACTTTACCCCATAGACAGCCCAACAGCAGACATACGCAGAGATTTTGAAGATCATTTAAGGACAGATCCTGATCCACCTCCGAATCTGGAGCCACCATTAGAGGTGAGTAGGAATGCTGCTTGTGAAGTCAGTGATTTACTGTGTACCTGTGTTCCAGAGTGATTTAATGGTCTATGTGCTGGATGGAAAAACGTGCTTATGATCATCTTAGATTAGCTGCTATATTTTCCACTTTACAGCTTTTCCATCAGGAGTGCCCTGCTTGCATTAGTTTTGCTAAAGTAATTGACTGTATTAGAGTAATACAGAAACCTGTACAGTATATTAGGCCAGAACCTAAATATTTAAACTATAGCAGCTTCAGTTCCATTGTCCTGAAGCAGATGTATTTTTGGTTTACCAAGGTGGTTAACCTAGCCAGCGTCAGGACATGGACGCACTGAGCTGCTACTTTTTAACATTTAGGTGTTTACGAATAGATTACATCAAAAAGAACATGAGTAAACTTGACAAACTATACATCAGTGGACAACCCTTAATCAGCGATTGAAAGTAGTTGTTTTTCAATGGTAAGCTTATAAAGAGTGTATTTGCTAAATTTGTAAAGGTGTCAAAATTAATTGTGACCGTGAGTAAATAAAACACTCCAACTACTTACAAAGCAGATAACTGTGCACAATACACTGCTTATGAGTTTGCTGGACAGTGTTTTACTGACTAGGAAGTACATCAGAACCCAACTAGGAAAAAATGAAAGCTAAACTTTCTCCCTCTCAGTGGCCCCTTTGACCTGTTGCCGTGTTTGTAAGGTAACATTTTATCTCCTCTCAGCTGTTACAACAACAATATTGTTAATTGTGGATCTAGACACGAGCATGTCTGAAGAGCGAGTTTTCTCCACCGCGTGGAACCTAATGGATCAGCTAATCACAGCTGTCATTTAACATCAGTGTCCGTGTCACTGTTTGCTGAACAGCACCAGAGCTGCGCTGACTGTTAGAGCCAATCAAGGTATTTTCTGTTGAGCTCGTGATCAATCATAGGCATTTAGAAACTTGCTTGATGATGCTCTAAAAGCAGTCAGGACAATATGATTGTGTTGTTCTGTGCATGTACTTGATTTTTGTTTGATGCATTCAATAAAATGTTTTCTTTGAGCAGGTCAAATTAAAGGAACAGTAAACATGTCTGACTGCTTGTATTAAAGGACAAAATTGTATTACAAATAATATATAAATATATTTATAAATTATACATTATAACACAAGAATTTTTGTGTTACTAAGTAAAATATCCAATTGTGTATGAATAGGATCGTCAGTGCACCGTGATGCACCGAGATATCAAATTAAACCGGATTGATGTCATGATAGTCGTAACTTAACCGAATCGTGAGACCAGTGTAGGTTCACACTCCTACAAATTTGTGTAAGTTGTATAGAACACGGTTAGATATGAAGTACATACTTATCATCATAATAACAAGACACACACGCATTCATTGCTGTATATCACAGCTTATTTGGAAGCTCAAGAAGCTATTCTCACATTTGACTTAAAATGCTTTATTAAACTGGTGACGCAGTGGCGCAGTGGGTAACACATTAGCCTTACAGCAAGAAGATCACTGGGTCGCTGGTTCGATCCTCGGCTCAGTTGGCGTTTCTGTGTGGAGTTTGCATGTTCTCCCTGCATTCGTGTGGGTTTCCTCCGGTTTCCCCCCACAGTTTACCAATGTTTTGTTGAGACATTTTCCCACTTTTTATCATGACAGCACATCCCTGCCATTGATACAAATTTCATAATTTATTTTATGAACAAAACACAGAAATGTGTTATGCGTAGTGATGATGTTGTTTTCATAGTTTAACTATTCAATGTGAAGATCATGACAAACAAAACATACTGTATAAGCAGGGCCAGACGGAATCTGTGGACGTTTTTTGCTAATTCTGCGGAGAATTTTGGTAAAAATCCCTGCCATTGATATGTTTCAAATAATTTATATTTTTACAAATTTCACAATTTATTTTATAAACAAAAGACAGAAATGTTGTGTAAAGCATAGTGATGATGTAGTTTTCATGGTTTAACTATTCAATGTGAAGATCATGACAAACAAAGCATGTAAGCATGGCCAGACGGAATCTGCGGATGTTTTTTTGCTATTTCTGCTGAGAATTTTGGTAAAAATCTGTGGATTTCTGCGGAATTATTTTGGGAGTATCCAGCGGAGTATCATAACTAAAACAAAAATATATGAAATAAACAGTAATAAATTACTGAATAAAAACTGAATAAATTCAGATTTACACATTTACTTAAGTAAATAAACAGAATTAATATTGGGCTAGAAATCTGCGGAATTCTGCAGAAAATCTGTGGAAAATCTGCAGAATTCTGCGCGCGCAGATTCCGTGTGGGCTTCATATAAGTCATGAATCTTGGTTAGTCGCAGATTATCTCCCTATTTGCATTAATACAAAAGCCGATGAAACATTTTTAGGGGTTTAGGTGGAGGGGATCCAGAGTGATCCTTTGCTAATGTGTGGCTTGGATTATTAGTTAATCATTGAAGTCCTACCCACATCGACATTTATGCAATGCCTCCATTTACTGCGCGTAATTGTGCACTTGATTTTTTTGCTTGAGCATAATAAAAATTATTTTCTACACTAATAAGCTGCAGAGAACCAAAACGGGAAACGGGGAAAAACTGTCGTCATTTACTTTCCCTTCTGTAGTTTCCAAACCTTCAACACTTTGAAGGTTTTTTTTTCTGTAGATCAAAATGTATTTGGATAAATATCTCCGTGAGAGGCTACTACTGCATAACTCTGTTGCAAACATCTTTCAAAATATCCAGTACTGTGTTTCACAGAAGAAAGTCACACGAGGATAAGCAATGTGAAACAATTCTCCCTTTCTCACAAGAGTCTTTTGTTATTTTTCTTAATCAACCTAAAAATCCTATATCCAATTAACATTTTTTATAAATCACAAAGTTGACTTTGTTTCATGTAGGTTAATGTAATGTGTCAACAAAAATAAACGTAAATGTAAAATGTTTACAAAGTTCATTATTACTTACGTGCACTCAAGTGCACTTTTTAAAACAGTAGACTGCTGTTTTTATAGCGGGGAAGTCCACTGTTTCTGTTTGACGTATGGAGATGTGCCTGTTGTTTGCTCGTCAGTGGCCAGAGGTTAAACTGATGCCATGGGAAAGTAGTGATACAGGCCATTTTTTAAAATGCAGGCTGGCTATTTCCAGAAAATACCAGCCTTTTTTTTAAGTTGACAATGACATTGTCCCTCCAGCTCTCTTCTGAAGTAAGTCTGGGTGGATTTTTGACTGATCATCAGGATAAATGTTCATAGACCTCTAGTTCCCCCTCGTGGATGTCAGTGGTAGCATTGAACGTTTCACTTGTGAGAAATACATCTGATCAGCACATGAACTCTGCAATTGTGGTTTAACTCGAAATTAAAATGTACTCATCCTCATTTTGTTTCAAAAAGTCATGTCACTTTGGACTGACAGATGATAAATACAACAGATTACAGTTGTTTTATGATCTAGTGAACACAGATTGATCATGTTTAATAAGGGAAACCAGTCTATTGGTGCATTGTGAATTGCCAAAAGATGTATATGGAACACTGACACAATTTTCCAAATAAAAGAACAAAGATATAGGTTTGTAATAAGGTAAGTTTGAGGTGAACTGTCCTTTGTGATTCTTCCTTGTGGCTGCTTGTGTTACAGTCTGCAAACTTCTCTCCTTCCTTCATTTCTCCTCTGTTTTTTTTCTCTGTGTGATGTCATTTACGTCACCCGTTCCCATCTCCTCTGCCTCTGTCTCTGTCTGCTTTCTTTCTCTCTCTCCGTCATTCATCCTGTCTGCCGTACCTGGCGCTTTTAGCGGAGGCCTATGTTTGACTCAGTTTCCCTGGTGATCCAGGGCTCGCTGGAAGGAGAGCTCAGCCTCATGGACAACCTGTCTGGCTCCATCTGCCACTACTACGCTCTGCCCCCCCTTCCCAACAAACACTGCACTGAGAAACAGGTCAATGTCTTCCCTGTTCACCCAGCATTGCCTTCTCTCTGTCTTTCTCTTTCCCTTCTTTCTCTTGGAAACATTTAAACTTGAATAATGGGACAGAACTGTGTGTGCCAGTTAAAAACATGTTGTTTGACACTCTTCGATTCTGCTTTACTATTTATTTTCTGATCCCATTTAAGTGACGAAGTCTTGCAAATTTATGCCTTGTTGCCAAGACCATAAATACCCCAAAAAGTGATAGACTCATCAGGCTGGAGTCGAAAAGAGAATATGTGGATCGATAAAGAGCTGGACCAGCTGTTGAATTATGCAAGAAAATCTCTTTTGCTCTGTTTCACAGAGAAATATTTCATAAAATTGCATTAGCATCGCAAAATTTGAGGCGTCTAAAAGCTTTTTTTTATGTAATTGCAGATTCTGTAATGTCTTTATGGAAATAGCTGGCTCTTTTATTTTGGTGACTTTGCAAAATGTACCAGTCCAAAGTCTCAGGGTCAATTATATGCTGCAGCATGCAGGATTTTGCCTGCAAAACTTTTTTCCACATTATTTCT
This sequence comes from Danio rerio, assembly GCF_052040795.2. Taxonomy (NCBI): domain Eukaryota; kingdom Metazoa; phylum Chordata; class Actinopteri; order Cypriniformes; family Danionidae; genus Danio; species Danio rerio. Next base: position 30,354,494 of record NC_141032.1, read on the forward strand.
CTTATCTGAACTGATCTTTTATATCTGACAACCAATTAAACATTATCTGTCCATATCTGTCATGGCTACTGGTATGTGCATTATGTCAGCTGACTGAAAGGGTGTTTCCTTTAAAGCTAAGAAAAAGTGTCTATCTATCTATCTATCTATCTATCTATCTATCTATCTATCTATCTATCTATCTATCTATCTATCTATCTATCTATCTATCTATCTATCTATCTATCTATCTATCTATCTATCTATCTATCTATCTATCTATCATTTTTTAATACATTTTAAGGCTCTTTTTGTTTGTTTATTGAAGGGTTTGTTTAAACAGTGGTGCGTTTTGCAAACAACAATGTAACTCACAGCTGAACTATCATAGTACGATGCATCATTTTGGAAAAGAATGATGTAGCGGCAAGTGTTTCCCATTTCTCATTTGAACCATGTTAGTTATAACGTAAAATGGCCTTAATGATGGTGTAAACAGGGTGGAGTAACTACTTTGTGGAAAAGCCCATAATTTCGTTGTGCAAATTATATTGTTTTGCATGCACACGCATAAAAAATAAATAAATATCAGGTTTGGTAAAAACATGCACTCGCTTTCTATATTAATTGAAATATATGTAAACAGCACATAAAGGGCCTGTGTTTCCTGTACAGATATTATTGAGAACATTACATATTCTATTTTAAAATTAAAACCACTTACAAAAGCTAAAACACATTCTAATATCATATATAAATCATATGTTAAATAAAAAATGAGGCTATTTAATACGAAATTAATTTTAATATTTATTAGTTATTAGTAAATGAAAAAAAAGACTTTAATAATAATATTAATAATAATGATGTTGGTGATGATGATTAATATTATTATTATTGGGTGATGCGGTGGTGCAGTAGACAGCAAGAAGGTCGCTGGTTCACGCCCCAGCTGGGTCAGTTGACATTTCTGTGGGGTGTTTGCATGTTCTCGCCATGTTTGCGCGGGTTTCTTCTGGGTGCTCCGGTTTCCCCCACAAGTCCAAAGACATGCGGTACAGGTGAATGGGTATAGGCTAAATTGTTCGTAGTGTATGTGTGTAAATGAGTGTGTGTGGATGTTTCCCATTGATGGGTTGCTGCGTAAACACATGTTGGATAGGTTGGTGGTTCATTCCGCTGTGGTGACCCCAGATTAATAAAGGGGCTAAGCCGAAAAGAAAATTAATGATTGAATATTATTTTTATTGATATTATTATTATCAAGTCGAATATTGTTTTTTTTAAGTCTACTTTTACAATTTGACACTTGTATACCACTGCAGAAATGTTCTAACCAACAGGCCCATGTAAAAGCAATAAAGTAACCTAGTTTTTTTTGTTTTCACAAGCTTTAGAGCAATGACTGTAAATAATACGCTAGCTTTGGAGACGTAACATAAATTTAAATTGACATCAACGTTTTTCAAAGTGCACTGTGAAGGGAGCGCAATTGTAAACATGAAGATCGCTAAAACTGAACTACAAAAATACTTTGAAAGCAAATTACACCTAAGAGATTAATTTAATGCTTTTTTAATAATTCCGTAAATATTAGAATGTTCTAAAGGAATAGGGCATAGTAAGGATAACTAGAACTAGAACACAGTCAGGAACTGTTTCTAACTACAGTTCCAAAGGTGTAGTTGCAAGTGCACAAGTTTGTGATGCAGTTTGTGAATGTTCTTTGAAACGACGGATTTGGGAAATGTCAGCTATGTGAATGTGAACTATGTTTGTAACGACGAAACTTCCTAACAATGGTTTTTGCAAAACACACCCAAGGCTACTAAGAAACATTTAAATAGCTCTGTTTTTAAGTTTCACAAACATCTTATTAAAAATCACAGCAAATTTCTAAAACTGATCAGAAATCGTTTAAAATATATAGATGTTTACCACATGGGTGACAATCAGTATTACGCAGGTATACAGAGACGATAACAAGAGTAACGACAAATCATTGCAATTTCTAAATATTTATAATTTCAAGTGTTAATTTTTACTAAAATAACATGACTGCAAAACACACTAAACCATTGGTTCAAAATGTATTATTTGTTTTAAGTACAGGTATCCATTTCTGTCTAGTGATTTACTTTCAATACGGTCAAGCAAGGTGTTGTCAAGCCTATGTAAAAAAAAAAATGTCTTTACAAGCTCAACGTCGCTACTTAAAAAAGAAGTTAAAATTCTGCTATGCATCGAGATTTGAATTGCAATCCTAGTTCTGTTTGACTCAGGAGGTGAATATAAAACACCTTCTCAATTTAAATCCAAGTGGCCCTGGTTTCCATGCACTGATTCACCGAATTTTTGTATTAACTTACTGGCACTAACCTGTGTGATAGTCTGTGCGTGTCTTCTAACTATGCATGTGCTGGTTGCCCTTCTCACTCTTGGCTCATCTCTTCTTCTTTAGATTCCTCTAGCCGAGATGGAGGCTCTATCTCTGGCATCGGAGAAATCCTGGTCCTTAGCTCTGACGGATGACTCTGTCCCAGATGATTTTAACCCCCTCTTACTAACCAGTCAGGAGTGCAATGTATTTAACAGTAGAGCAACGTTCATTATCCACTCCTGCCTCTCAGCCTTACACTGCTTCCAAAGATATTCGCCCTCTTCACCCTGCTACACTATTTGGCCATTAGAATATCAGTACAAACTTTAGTATATGCTAAATAAAAATAGTAATACTGCCACATATTTTCTACACAATACATTTCTGTCAAATTCTTGAATATATATGTAATTTATTTCACCAAATCAGCATCTAAAATTATTTTTATTGTTTTCAAATTAATTAATATTTTACTTTTGGTGAAAAAGTGATGCATTTTTTGATTATTTGATGAATGCAATGGTTAAAATAGTGAATTTTTTTTTAAATACAATATTTTTTATACATTTTAAGGAATTTTTGAAAACAGATTAATTTTCCAACTTCCTATTTAAAAAAAAAAAAAAGTGAGCGAGTGTATTTTTAATAATGGCTTTGATTAAAATTATTAGACAACATTTTAAACAAACATAAATGCATAATTTTTTTTAGAAATGAAACATAAACATACTTTCAGAATATCCATTAAATTGTTGCATGTAATATAAATCAAGCTATACTACATAAAGATGCAATCCTAATTATCTAAATCCTAATCCTAAAATTATAACATCATAAATGTAACATCCTAATTCAATTAATGTATTGATTGATTGAATAAATGAATGAATGAATGTAATGAATTTATTGGACAAAATATTGGACCTCTAAATGCCACAATTGAACAACCAGAATAAACTATTTAAAACTTTAGAAGGGCACCCCAACTGTAAATTAAGTACATTCAATTATGAAATGACAAGCTAGCTTCAAGCTTCCCTCTGACTTCTTTTACTTCTCCAAAATGAAAATGCTGCCATTATTTAGTCTGCCTTCACTTGTTCTAATCCCTTCCAATCCGTCTTTCAGATGAGACGTTAAACCAAGGTCCTGGCTCTCTGCGGTCATTAAAAATCCCAGGATGTCCTTCAAAAAAAAGAGTAGGGGTTTAACCCCAGCATCCTAAGAATTTTGCCCACTGGTTTCTGTCAATCATGGCCTCCTAACCATCCTCATATTATAATTGGCTTCATCGCTCTTTGTCCTCTCCACCAACCAGCTGATGTGTGGTGTGCGGCCTGGTGCAATACAGCTGCTGTTGCATCATCCAGGTGGATGCTCCACACTGGTGTTGGATGAGGAGATTCCAGCCAATGTGAAAAGCGCTTTGAGTGTCCATAAAAGGATAAATTAATTGAAAGAAATTATATTATTACTTTTTTTTTGTTTTTTTCTGTTAAACACAAAGGCTACATTTTGAAGAAAGCTGGAAACCTGTAACTACTGACTTCGGTAGTAGTTGTTTTACCTACAACAGAAGTCAATGGTTATAGGTTTTTAGCTTTCATCAAAATATCTTCTTTTGTTTTTAACAGAAGAAATAAACACATAGGATCCACTTTAGGGTAAGTAAATAGGTAGTATGTTAATTTTTGGGTTTACTATCACTTTAAAAACAAGACTATATGACTAAATTATACCAAAATCATTCCAGTTATCTACTGTATTTTCGGACACTTGATGAATTGATAGACATTTGGCATATTTGCCATACAATGAGTAAAAGACATTCTGCAGAGCTGAGTGGCGAGTGTGTTTGGAACTTTGGGGGGTTCTAACCATCTGCTCCTCTCTCTTACTTTCTTTTTCTCTGTGCGTCTCCCACTAGCCTGGTGTTTGTATGGTCCAGTCCAGTAGAGTAGTATTACTGCCTGTCAATCTGCTCCTCTTCTGTCTGGGTTTCTTCAGCTACTGTACATGTCCATGTTATTCCTCCAACACATCTAAAGTCCATATCTCAACATCTTCCCCATTGGCTCTCCATATTTTTAGATGTTCCTGTTTGTATCCTCGACCTGTCTGTCTGCACATCTATCTGTGTTGATGATTTTATCTTCGGTATATTAAAAGTGAAGTGTTCTCCTCTTGAAAGAACACAGGAGTGTGGTTTGGGGTTGGCTTCTGCTGTCTGCAGGCTCTGGGCGCAGCTTCTGAAGGGAGGAGGCTGATGGTTTCTGTCACCTCGCAATTCAATTCATATTCATTGTCTCAGAACTATGCCCACAGATCCATAAATAATTTATACACGGCATTTCTCAGATGAGTGAGATTCAGATCCAGCCTGTTCTCATTTCTCTGTCGTGTTTATGTGGATGAAAAGCAGAAAAAACTTTGCACTGTTGGTGGCATGTGCACATCAGAAAGACATTATCAGAGATGCTAATGATGTTTCATTTTTAATCACCAAGAATGACAATAAACAGTAAGATTTTTTTAATGTATTTTTATTTTCAAGCTTAAATACACAACAAGAAGCATAAGAGCAATTTCATACAAAAATCAAGCTTGCCATCAAAAAAAAAAAAGGAGCCAAACTAAGATCCTTTCTAAGTTTTTTTTTTTTTTTTTTTTTTTTTTTTTTGTGTAGTCTTGTATTAGGTCTAGGCAATTTGGCCAAAATCAAAATCTCTATTAACTGAACATTTTAACTCAATTATGATCATTTATTTATTTATTTATTTATTTATTTTTATTTTTTTGCCCTCAGTTTACTGACAGGTTTTGTACAGTAAATATGCTCACATTACAGCTGAGAGATTGTTAAATGATAAGTTCATTGCTTGATTTTAAAATAACTAAAGGAAACACACACATCTACTATCTAAGATTATTTATTGAACATCAACATTGAACAAATGAAATTAAATTACCTATTAAAACTAACAGTCTAAAAGGTCTAAATCCAATAGTCATTTTTTTATAAGAAAAAAAAGTAATAAGAAATAAGAAAATAAATAACTTGCTCTTTGGGACACAAAATAAATAATTTTCAATGTTTTTATTTTTTTTTCATATTAAATGAAAAAGGTATAGGTTACCTGTAGTATAGTAGGGTATGTGACCACGCAAAGGCTACGCCTGACCATACGCGTGTGTTTGACGCAGAAGTATAAACCACACACAGTAGGGAAAGCAATTTTAAAAAAAAATTGACCTGGAAAAATGAGATTGATTGTAGTTTTGAATGTCGATTTCGATTACTTGTCAATTAATTGCGCAGCCCTAGGTTGTTTTTTACAGTACTATAAAAATACTAAAAATGTCGCTGTCAATGTTTTCAAACAACTATATTAGCTTTATTAAAGTCATACAAGTGGCAATTTCACATCTGTCACATCCATAATAGAGTGGTGTCACATTCATCATTAAGCCTTTCCTTCATAAATGTAAGAATGTAAAATAAAATGAAATCAATCACACTTGTTCTATAGTTTAAATTAAAGCTTTATTAATCCCCTTGGAGCAATTCATTCTGACATAGTGGTCTTCACATAAAACAAGAATGACATAAATAACACAATAAACACCAACACTTAACATCAAGTACACAAAAAAAAAAAAAAAAACTGAAAGAAAAATAAAAGAATCAAATAAAAAAATGATAGAAAAAAAAAATAAAATAATTTATACATGAAAGGAGTGTTTTCATTACACTTCACAAATCGCTCAATTGAAAATACTTAAAATTTAGCAAAATCTCAAAAATATTGCAAAAAAATTATGTCAAGTGAATAAAAAATTATGTCAAGTGAATATTGTTTCAGGTTATTGTTTGCAGCCATAAAAAATGTTCCAATATGTTACAGAGTAGTTCTATATATTTAATAGATACATTAATTGGTAGGTGGTTGAAAATATTCTGGCTTTTCTCCCAAATTATTCCCAAATGATGTTTAACCGAGCAAGGACATTTTCATAGTATGTCTGATAATACCTTTTCTTCTGGAGAAAGTCTTATTTGTTTCATTTCGGCTAGAATAAAAGCAGTTTTTAATTTTTTAAAAGCAATTTTAAGGTCAAAATTATTAGCCCTTTAAGCTATTTTTTTTTCGATAGTCTTGCCTAATTACCCTAACCTGCCTTAACCTAATTAAGCCTTTAAATGTGACTTTAAGCTGTAAAGAAGAGTCTTGAAAAATATCTAGTAAAATATTATTTATTGTCATCATGGCAAAGATAAAATTAGTAAGTTATTATACAGGTAAATGAGTTAATAAACTATTTTGTTTAGAAATGTGTTGATAAAATCGTCTCTCTGTTAAACAGAAATTGGGGGAAAAAAATAAACAGGGGGGCTAATAATTCAGGGGAGCTAATAATTCTGACTTCAACTGTACATAATTATCCACTCTGTGAGAAAATGTAAAGGCATTGAAATATATACTTTCTCCCACTGGCCTGCCGGGCAGGCGGAGATAGATTTTGGTTGGCCAACTAAAAAAACAATACCCCGGAACGTTGGGCCTCTGGATTTTGTGAGCCCTGCTTAGAACAAACAGAATATACAGAATTCTAAGACCTCGCAAAGGATAACAAAAACATTTCACATTTTTTATGATTGACATTGAGAAAATATTGGAAATTTGCTAAATGACTAAATGTAAATGTAAATTAAACCAGGATGCCAAAGCTCTTCATTTAGAAAAAAAAAAAAACTATTAGAAATAAATTTCCAACAATAAAATTGTCATGAGTCCAGACACCAGTTATGAGAGTGATATTTACATAAATATGAAAAAAAAAAAAGATTGTTTCACCAATGTTCATTTAGTAAACAGGGATAAGAAAAGTCTCATTAACGGACATAGAAGAAATATGCATTTGCATTGATACGACCTGATTGATGAGAACATGTTTCTAGATCAGTCTCCTCCCTGTGTCTAGTGCGTAGTGATGTTTGCCTTTCATCGTATGCTAACCAGTCCAGCCTCTATGTATTAGGTACAATGTGTTTGCGTGTGCGTCCATGTGTTCATAAGGGCCCCTAACTCTCCAAAACACAAGTACCAACTCTAACCTTCACTTTCTTTTAATGCTCCTCAGACCACAGATCCTTCAGATCCACCAGACACCCGGCAGGCGGATGAACCGACGGATGAACACTTGCTATCCGTGAAGAAGACCTCAGTGGGCCGCACACATTCTCTACCTAATGACAGCTACATGTTCCTGCCGCTGCAGTCCAACTCAAACCACAGCACCCACACAACCTCACCTCACCTCGCTCAGACAGGTGCAGCACCGTATTTTACTTCTACATCTGATTTAACCGTGGTTGTTAATGCAGAGGTCAGTAATTGTCTTATTAAATGTGTCTCAGGGTCTACAGCTTCTGTTCAGTCTCAAACAGAAGAAGCCAGCCAGCACTTGACGGTGCCCAGCGATCTGTTCAGACCCATCAGTCCTCACAGTTTATCAGACTCAGAGAGCATCCCTCGAATTCCCCCACCTCGGCGGGCACACACTCTCTCACGCACACTCCGCAGACAGGTGAGATCAGACTCTTTTTTGTTGTTAGTTGTGTTGTGCTTTTAATAAATGTTGTTGCAATCTGGTTTTGTTCATTGCACATACTGTAGTAGCTCAATTTCAAAACCTAGTGAGTTGCCTTAATGTACACTACTTGTATGTATATATATATATATATATATATATATATATATATATATATATATATATATATATATATATATATAATATAATATATATATATATATATATATATATATATATATATATATATATATATATATATATATATATATATATATTAGTTGAAGTCAGAATTATTAGCCCCCCTGAATTATTAGCGCCCCTGTTTATTTTGTTTCCCAATTTCTGTTTAATGGAGGGAAGATTGTTTCAGCACATTTCTAAGCATAATAGTTTTTAAAACTTAATTTTAAAACTGATTTATTTTCTCTTTGCCATGATGACAGTAAATAATATTTAACTTGATATTTTTCAAGACACTTCTATACAGCTTAAAGTGACATTTAAAGGCTTAACTAGGTTAATTAGGTTAACTAGGCAGGTTAGGCTAATTAGGCAAGTTGTTGTATAATGATGGTTTGTTCTGTAGATTATTGGAAACAAATTATTGCTTAAAGGGGCTAATAATTTTGTCCCAAAAAGTTTTTTAAAAAATTAAAAACTTTTTTTTCGAGCAGAAATAAAACAAAAAAGACTTTCTATAGAAGAATAAAATATTTTCAGACATACTGTGAAAATTTTCTTGCTTTATTAAAAATCATATGTGAAATATTTAAAAAAAGAAAAAAAATGAAAAGGGGGCTAATAATTCTGACTTTAACTGTATACGGATGAACGACACAAATTAGGCATACATGCAAATGCGAAGGGTATGGCCTATGAGCCTTGTCACAGTTTGTTTTGTTTTGTCAACCGGGGTTTTACACTCGTGGAACTTACCGGAGAACGAGAAAGCAGTAGTGTCTAAGGCTCACAGTATGCCTATTTCTGTATATTGATCTTTCATTATTGTACTATGCCTTGGTTTACCCACATTTTCATTATAGTGCACCTTTAAACATATATATGCTTTAAGCTATAAGAACAACTTTTATTTGAAAGACAATAATTTGTAACCTTAATAAATAAAAAGCACAAAAGTGTTCCTCTTAAAATTTGTAGGTACTAATATATAATTTTTAGGTACCAGTAAGGAACCTTCAAGTACAAATGTGTATCTTTTAAAAAGGTATTACACCAGTGACAGCTGGCATATCTTTATTTCTAAGAGTGTATCTTTATTTCTAAGAGTGTTTGTTTGTTTGTTTGTTTGTTTGTTTGTTTGTTTTATTGTTAAAAACTTTGAAATTAAATGTTTCAATTTAATATTCCAGAATAATCAGATTAAGTTTAAACGTAAATACTTACACCTGATAGATAGAGGACAATGCAGAGACTTTGGTGAGCGAATCAAGGCAAAGGCAGATTCTGCTTTAGTGTATTCAGCATTGAACTCCTCTGTTCACTATTTTGTTTTATTGCAATAATATTATCATTCTAAAAGTTATATTACATCAGTTAATACAATTTAAAGTATTTTTTTCTTTTTAATTACTATGAAATAAATCAGTAATGTTAATGTAATACGTATATACTGCTCAAAAAAAAAACTGAAAACTTGGAGTTACATTGTGTTGTTTCAATATTTTTTTGAGTAGTAATAGTTTGGTATTTACCTTCGGCCCAGGGCTCATAATGATATTTGGTTTTTGGCCCTTTATATGAAAAAGTTTGGGGTACCCCTGATGTATAGGCAAATCACTAAGTTTGCAAAAGATTAATTTTCTCTCTTGCTCCTCTACTCTGAAAATGCAGTGTATCCCTTGCCTTCTTTATATAATGTGATTGGAGACTTATGTGAATATAACTGGTAACCAATCTGACAGCTCTGCACTGTTGATTTCACCCTCTGGCTAGTATAATTTTTCTCTTAATCCTTCCTGCATTCTCTCTTCTTTTTCTGCAACTTTTTGGCCTGCATACCCTGTAATGTGACTTCCTCCGAGCAGCTCAGCATGGTTCAACCCAAGCCTGACCCCGAGCTGCTCCTAAGGCACAGATACTCCTGTTTCTGAGAGAGCCGGAATGGGCTGCTTGATTCAGCTGGCCTTCAGAGCCCTTTCCACAGATCCGTGAACTCCATCCCCAACTTTGTCCCGCTTTCTCCCACCACACCCCTTAAACCCCGTTCCTCCAGCCCGATGCATTTCACCATGGCTACTGGAAAGACCAAAACTGTAGGGTAAAGATCAAGGGGAAGTTTATTTGTATAATCAGTAGGCTCAGATGTTCAAATTAGTTGCCAACTCAAAAAAATTATTTTCAATTGTCTTTAAAAGGAACATACGTTTAATTTAAAATGGTGAATTTCATTTATATTTTAAAGAAAAAAAACATTGTTATGTTAGTATTCTGTTATTGTTTTAACAATATATTATATTGTGTAATTGTGTAAATGATATTTAATATATATATCTGATATATTTTTCAAGTAATATGTATTAGAATTAATGTGATAACTATTTTTTTTTCTAGTCAGTTTGCAAGCAATTTGCCATCCTTATGTAAAAATAGTTTCCTGCCATTAGAGGGCAGCATAGTTTCAATCCTACAAGCTTCGACATGAAACAGGGACACTCATTGCTTGGTCTCATACAGTACTTCATATTGACCAACTTTACAAGTTTTACACGGTTCCTCTTGACCTTTAGCCCCTTCCAAAACACCCACCCACCCACCTCTCTCCTACTGGGCTGGTGCTTCTCTCAGACTCCCTCGCATAAAATAAAGACAGAGTTTTAGAGAGAGTTCTGAGAAGAGAGACTCTAGGAAGAGACATGGGTTTTGTGGTCTTGCAGTAGCCCAGTGGCTCAGAGTGCAGTCTGCCAAACAGTGCCTGTAGTTTTGCCCTAGGGTAATTGTTTCTCTGCCCTAGTTACAGTAAAACAATAAACCTATTACAAACTTTTTTTTCTCTGAAAGTGCAATTGATACTGTAAGTTTTCACCTATGTGACTTCACCCACGGCAGCAGCAGCATGTACAGTACTGCTACTCAGGCAGTGTGTCAGTTTAGTACTCTTCAGCTTAGCTCATATCAAAGAGAAGACATGAAGACAATAACAAAAAAAATCTTTGCTAATTTCTCCAGTAAACTGTACACTTACTGATTTGGTTGAAAGTGCACACAGTGAAATTTTAATCAGTGGATGCAATGAAGAATCAAGGGCAGTTCAAGTGTCAGTGGGTTTTGGGGGCTCATCCCAAACTGCATATGATGTATCATCATTTTATTTTAAATATTTTAGTATTATATGCTTAACAATACCTAAAAATGTCACCTAAAATGTATCATTTTTAAGGAGTAAACAGTAAAAAAAAAGTCTTACCTGGCTGAATGCCCAAATTTAGTTAATTCAGGGTTCATTCATAGTCACTTGGCATTGTAAGTGTTTATAAAATTAGCATGCTATTTAAATGAGGGTTTTAGAGAAAAAAAAAAAAAGTTGTTAGACTAAATGTGAAGTTTGGGAAGTTCATGCCTTTTATATAAAACTATTTGCCAAGGGCTGTCAGTGGTCAGACTTGAATACAAATGTATATTTAATTTGTCCGTGAAGAAGTCAGTGCTTATTGCATTTGGATGGAGTGCAACTCCAACTGAAAAATCAATAGATACTCTAGTTTCTTCATTATGTCTGATTTATACAGCAGATGCCTACAGAATTACATGACTTTAAAAAACAAATTGTGGTATAAGTCCTGGAAGCCCATGCCTTGGACCGCCCATGAGAAGTAAGGGACTGGGAATGTTTTTAACTAGTGGTTCACTGGTTGCTTAACTAGGAATGTTACTTCAGAATGTGCAACTGATATTACTTAAGCACGTTTTAATGAACTTTCTAGCACAATTTAAGCACTATTTTTTTATGTCGGTTGTGGCATTTTGGTATGTTTTGTGGTGAGTTACTTCATTTGATACTTTCAAGTTTGATACAAACTTTTAACAAGAAGAAGAACATCAGACTCTAAATGATAGCTACCTCTGATTGGGGGCCGCAAATGCATTCAAGAAAGACGCCCTAGGTGTTTTTTCAATCTATTTTTCTAATTTCACCTCCAATTCTTCGAAGCAGAGAGCTTGTGGAGTGCAATGCTAATGGTGAACTCCACTCTAACTCCATGGCTCCCCTTCCCTTCCACTTGCTTCTACACCCCTTAACATCTCATACTAACCAGTCTCCCTTTCACCTGTTCATGTCCTAATCCCTAATGTTACCCCTTACCTTCCCCTCACCTCCCCCCGTCCCTGCTCTCCTCAGGTGGCAGTGAGTGCTGACTCTCAGGAGACGCTTTACACAGAGGGAGGGGAAGCTGAGGGTCCTCTGGGGCTCAGGGAACTGTCGGACCCCCTTCCACCTCAGCAGCAGCAGCACCAGCCTTCCCTCTTTCTGGTCCCTGCCACACCAGGCGCCTCCCCAAAACCTTCACGACCTAGCGTCCACACGCAGCACAACCCCTACGACCAGTACAATGTGTTCTCCAGGAGTTCCCACTCTCCACCTGTACCACCACCACCACCAGACTATAAGAAGCAGGAGGATGTTGACTCGGTGGATCAGGAGGTATCTCGAATTATCCGAGCGGGACTCACAGGGAGAAGCGATGATGTCAACCGAGAAGGGACAGGAGATCAATGTGCAAAACGTCAGCTTAAGAAATACCATAGCGTGGACACTCAAGGCCAGCGAGCTCTGCTGTTACCGCGGCCCTTGTCATGGCTTGATGACCCACGCCGGCACTCCATCGAAGTATGCTCGTCTGTAGAAAGCAGTCCGCAGCGCAGTTCCATATCGTCAGGGTTTGTATCACGAGCCGACAGCCTCCAGCAACAATCTTCGCCCCGTGGACGCAAGAAGAAGATGAGTCCACCGTGCATTTCTGTAGATCCACCCGAGGATCCGGAACTTCCGGGAGGATTCCATCCTGCTCTGGGGATTGTGCCACCTCCATTGCCAAGCCGGGACACTTGCCTGAGGAGGCGCGCTCCCTCCAGTGAATCCAAGGACTCGTTTGATTTGGGAGGAGGAGAGGCGCTGCCTCAAGAGGGCGTTCCAAACTCCAAGCTATTGACTCTGCCTAGCTTCTCTTTCGAGAAAACAAGCTCTGAGCACTGAACATTGACTCACACGATCACACATGCGCACATGACACATGATACACTCGGTGTATCCGTGATGGTGATAGTAATAGTAATAATATCTTAGAGAGTAATAATGCTAAATGCAACAATGGTGAGTACTCCATGATCATGAGGAATAGTAACTATACCTTGTATTTTTCTCTACTGCCAAAAGAACACATAAAGACATTGCGCTGAGGATTAAACTAGCTATTAACAGGACTCTCTCCTCAAAGATGTCAGCGGTTATGATGGCAACCTCAAGACCTCCTGGTGGAGGTCAGCGTAGAGCTCGGAGAAGGGCAAGGCGTCCCCCTTCTGGCCATCGTGAAGACTTCACAGCACTGTATTGCTGAACTCCCTAAAGGGCACTGATGAAGGTACAAAGCAATATGAACGTTTTAGAGACACTATTTTCTTAAATTATTGGGCCATAGTGTTTGTAAAGGATGTAGAATTTCTTTTTTCAATTGCGTTATGGTTTTATGTGTCTTTTTGTGATTTCTCTTTTACTCAATGTTTCAAACGTTTGTTGTTTGCTTTATTTTTTCACCATAGGATATTTTTAGCTTTCTTGTTTTAACGAAGACAAAAAAGGAAACATTTTTTCAAAGTGCCGGGATCCATGTATTTGTAGAAATATTTATATTATTATTATTATTAATATTAATAATAATGATAATAATAATGACGATTATATATCTCTTTAAAATAAAGCATTAAACAGCTATTTGATTTTTAAGCACAAGTATTAAACTGGTGTGCCCTGACAAAAGAATGCATATATTTTGACTTGCCTGCTAAATGAATTGTGTGTGTGACTACTAACAGCCTTTCAGACTAAGAAAAGAACTATTCACTATACTATATTCACAACAACACATCATCTTTTTTATAACAGCTGGTTATAAAAAAAATCAAGATTTTGCAAAATAACTCAAAAGCTACTCAAGTTCCTAAACTAAGCGGTATAGTACAGTTCGATGTGGCTGTTTCCACTGTCAAAAGTTACCAAAAAGCGAACCGTACCGTACCATTTTTTGGGCACCCTTTCTAAAGGGCACCACAACAAAAGGGTACCAAAAAGCAGAGTGAGACGCACAGCTGAACGCTATTGGTTACAGAGACACTAGCCAGGAGAATAAAAACAAAGGAAGTGCCATTTTTAAATACACAACCGAGACATTACACTGTAATAATATGTACAATAACGAGCCATGGTCCACCCGAGCTCAAACAAACCTTGCCGTCTTGATGAACAACCACAAAGCCAAAAAAAAGAGCTACACACATTTACTACACACAGCTCCACGCAATGCAAACAGCTGTCATTATCACAGAACAATTATCTCAAAGTCCTTATTGAAAGATTAAATCATTTTTGTATAGTGATTTTTGTAGAGCTTAAAGATTGCTCCATTTGAATAAGGGTATCTTCCGTCCATTTTATTTCCGTTTTCAAACAAAAAAGGAAAACTAAGAAAATGGCTGTTTTTCAGTTTTTCGTTTGCTCACAAAAAACAAACAAAAAAGAGAGATTTTTGTTCGACTTTAGTTTTTTTGGTTTAGGGTTGGAAAACAGGTAAACAACTTTAAAATTCATTATACACATGTAGACAGTGCTAAAACATCCTTTTCCCTCTGATTGGCCAACCAAATCTGAGCTCGTGACACCACCCTCAAAAAATAATAGTTCTATACAGTTTAAGTCCGAATTATTAGCCCCCCTGAATTGTAAGTCCCCTGTTTAACGGAGAGAAGTTTTTTTTTTCAACAAATTCCTAAACAATAGTTTTAATAACTAATTTCTGATAAGTGATTTATTTTACCTTTGCCATGATGACAGTAAATAATATTTGACTAGATGTTTTTCAAGACACTTCTATACAGCCTAAAGTGACATTTAAAGGCTTAACTAGGTTAATTAGGTTAACAAGAAAGGCAGGTTAGGGTAATTAGGCAAGTTATTGAATAACGATGGTTTGTTCTGTAGACTATCAGAAAAAAAAGCTTAAAGAGGCTAATAATATTGACCTTAAAATGTTTTTTTTTTTTTTTTTTTTACTTAAACTGCTTTTATTCTAGCTGAAATAAAACAAATAAGACTTTCTCCAGAAAAAAAAATATATTATCAAACATACAAACATATATAGTACATAAATAAAATAAACAAATGTTTCCCTTTGTTATAACCCCAGGACCCAATGTGCTCTTATTCTGGTCCTACAGTAGCTCAGAAACAATCATGCAAACCAATTTCTGCTCGGAAATAGCCATCTTTGCTTAGCATCACGTGCTCAGCAACAAAACGTTTGGCAGCAAACTATGACCTTATTTTAATGACTAATGTGTAATAATTTACGTTTTTGTTTCATGTATGCATATCGCAATGAATGTAAGCCTGCTAACTGATCAAATGATAGAATATGTAAACTTAGTTTTTTATGTAATTAAAAATAATAATTAAAAGCACGTGGGGGCTGATCTGCAGAGGACTAGTATTTTGATGGTGATGTCACAAGCTCAGATTTGGTTGACCAATCAGAGGAAAAGGGCAATTCAGCACCGCATACATGTGAATAATGAATTTTTAAAGTTGTTTATCCATTTCCTACGCTAAACCAAAAACAAATATCAAGCCAAAATCTCTTTTTTGTTGTTTTTTGTGAACAACAAAAAACTGAAAAACATCTGTTTTCTTAGTTTTCCTTTTTTTGCCTCAAAACAGAAATGGAATGGATGGAAAATGCCCCGATTCATCTAAAAGCTTATGCTGGAGTTTACTAGAATTGGCTTTACTGACAAAATGTATTTGAAAATCACCTGCAATTCATCACCCTGTGGTGACTATATTAACCAGCTCTTTACATAATGTGCCACACTTACTTTATGTGCTAGTTAAGGTGCATATGGTTTTTGCACTTGCACCTAATTTCCAATCAAAATGCATGTTGATTGAAGCTGTTGTCACTGAAGCAATTCTTTCTGGTTTTCATCACACATAATCGGCGCATCTGCAGGCCTCCTTTCAAACTCGGAAACCTAGAGCTTCACAGCGTTCAGCGCAGTAATACACCCCTATTTTGCTTCAAAGCTCTGAACGCAGTCCAAATCTGTGGCTGCAGTTTGTATACCGCTTCAGTGTGTTTGAACCTGTTTTTGTCATTGGAGCAATTTCGGAATAATTTCCCAGCTTCATTTTTGCAATTTACATATGCTTTCTCCAATCCCGCTTGAATTATGCATGTGCGAAATCAGTGTGAGTGAGACATCAGGATGGAGTTTATAAAGATTCAGGGTGCGCAGTGCGCCTAATGATGTTCTGTACAGCTATGCCGCAGACATTTGGTTACCGTATAAACTCTTTATTGGTGATGTGTAATTCTACCTCTAGGATATCTTAAGTGTGGATCGTTTTGACCAAGATGATGCTAAAACCAAAGAATGTAAGTGGAGGAGAGTGTCATCTGTTAGCCATAATATTAATACTTCGTTACTTTAAGCATTTGGCTAGCACATCAGAGTAAAAGCACTTTCCTGACACCGAAAGACAACGATGACGTTCTCGCTCAGCTTTTCTATTGAACTGTGAAATCCTGGAAAACAGCTTGAGTGACCAGATGGAAAAGGAAAACACTGAAGTTATTGGTAAACATCCTCAGAAGGAAATGGCAATTAACCTCTGCTGTGCTCTATGCGTGTAGTTTGTGATAGCGATTTAGCTTCTCCCTGGGTTCCTACTACTGAAATCAAGCCGTATAGCAGAGGACGCTTCGATATCTCAGCTCTCCATCCCTCCATGCAGAAGATGAGTATTGGAAAATCTATGATAACTTCATTTGCTGAACATGGTGACTCAATCAATTCGACTCCCAAAACATGACGCAGTTCCTAATAAAGATAGTGATAAGATGGTCTGGCTGAAAATGGAACATTTGGGAAAACAACACTTAAATAGATGTTTTGAGGTGGGTTACAAACTCAAAAGGCTTGTTTACTAGCCAAAAAGACTCTTCGGGAGGTCCTTAGTGATTGGCTGATTCGCTGTAGTGAGTGTGTGTTTGCCAATGTTGTTCTGGTGCTCTGCTGAGCAAGAGCTTGTGTTCCTGGAAGATAGATGAAATCCAATTCAACTTCTAAATTATTGTGTTTCGGTAAGTCCCATCATATAACATAAGCATCAGTATAAAATGAAAGAAAAAAAAAACACTAACAATTATATATTGCTTCTGTCCTTTTGGGGTCTTTGTGACAGCCACATTTTCTTTCCTGCAAATTGTAATGCAGGGTTCAGCCAACAATGTTTTTACCTGTTACAATAATTGTTTACAGATTACTGTATGGGATTTTTAACAAAGAAGAAACCGATGTTGCTTTCATCCTTACTGAAATACATGATGGTAGAAGGTAAAACTAACAACCTTCTTCTGCCATAGAAGAGTGTAGTTAAATTTTTCTTGTTTGGATTAGTAGTCTGAGCTCTAGTGATCATAAGAAAGGGTGATGTATCAAAATCCTGCTCACGATCCTGCAGACCTAAACACACGATTACATTCCATTTTTAAAAAAGCTGGCAGACATATAGGGTAAACACACAAATGTATATCAGTGCGACAAGAATAATTAAAATGATGGATAAAGGAATTTTATTTTACTTTTTATTTTTTTTGGTGGGTTCTTGTCACAGCCTGTATTTTGATATACAGTACTCAGAATATATAAGTACACCCCTCACAAATCTCTCTTTTAAAATAATATTTTAATAGGAAGTGATAAATCATAAGGTCTTAAAAGTATAAAATCCATTTTTATTAAGGTGTTTTAATTAAATATGTGAAAGGTTAGATAATACAGCTTGATAATTAAGTACAGACACACCACCCTGCATGACTGCAGATTCTAAAAATACATATTCATGAAGCCTATTCTGGTTTATGAGAGCATGGAGATGAACCTGAAGGGGAACATCTAAAATGATTCACCACAAGAAAAAGATATCTTTGCACACATTGTGCTCTTTCCATAAGCACTTTAAAAATATTTCCACAAAGCCAAAGTAATCTCCTTTGGCATAAAGCTAGTCTTCATGTCATTCACTTTAAGAGATGTTTCATAATGTGCTTTATTTATGTAATTTTATAAAGAAAGAGCTTTAGAAAGGTGCCAGCAAAAACAGTCTGCACACGGAACCCCTCTACCCTAGTAAGGGACCTTCTCACAGTCTAACTTGATTATTTGATGTAAAACAGCTGTCTGAAATTAAGAATGGCTCTATTTTTTTAAAGCCTAAAATCTGTTGACTGTTTTTAACATTTTGTTACCTATACTGAGATGGATATACACTACCCATCTTGTCGCCTGTCCAAGTTTTAATAATAACTTGACTTCTAGTTGATCATTTGGTATCAGAAGTGGCTGATATGAAAGACAAAGGCCTCTAGATTGTGCTTTTTTTTACCAAAATAAAATATGATCATGCCATTTTTTTAACTATTTAATTAGGACAGTAAGTTCTGATTTTGCTTAGACTGTAGTCTTGTCACTTAACAGAAATAATGTACAGTATAGAAAATAAAGTCATGGTACAGTGGAAAAATAATTAATATTGTGTATGACTCCCATGAGCTTGGAGAACTGCATTCATACATCTCTGCAATAACTCAAATAACTTAATAATAAAATCATCTGGAATAGCAAAGAAAGCATTCTTGCAAGACTGCCAGTCCATCAAGTTTTTTTATTCATCTTCAATGCCTACATCTTACCCCAGTCATGCTCAATAATGTTCATGCCTGGTGACTAAGCAGGCCAATCTTGGAGCACCTTGACCTTCTTTGTTTTCAGGAACTTTGATGTGTAGGCTGAAGAATGAAAAGAAGCATTATCTTGCTAAATAATTTGCCCTCTCCTGTGGTTTAATGTAATGGGCAGCACAAATGTCTTGATACCTCAGGCAGTTGACGTTGCCATCCTCTCTGCAGATCTCTCGCACGGCCCCATGTGAATGTAACTTCAAACCATGATTTTTCCTTCACCAAACTTGACTGATTTCTGGTTTCAATAGGTCTTCTGCAGTATTCCGCAGCATTTGTAAAGGTTGGGACAATCAGTTCAACAAATGATTCATTTGAAAAATCTACATTCTACCACTTTTCCAAACTAAGTCAAGTTATTATTTGTTGCTCTCACAACTGGGACACGACTCTTGTCAGGTAGTGAATCTCATTTGTGTTGACCATTTTAAAGCTCAAATGTTACATTTGAAGACTTCTTTGAATGTACAACGCTGCCTAAATAAAGAATGGAATGGAGATAAAATCTATAGAGAAAAAGAACGTATGTCAAGCAACAATAAAAATAATGACAGCTTACAGGTAAATATGGTAAGCTACTAATGATCTGGTTTAATTGTCTTTGACATTTTTAATTGCAATAGAGATCTTGATTTGTGTCATAAGGAGTTTGGGTTCCTGAGTCTGATACGTAGATCAATAAGCACAGAGGATCTGGAAGAATAAGTTTGAGCCTGGTAAAGTCTTTATCCTGCTGGAGGTGCAGTTTCTGGTTCCCTGGAGCTGGCAGTTCCGGACCCCAAAGTACCATTAAGTCTCATTTGGCAACAGCAGATGTTGTTGTTGGACTCGAGTTTTGGTTTTACTCTCAAGTTGAAAGATGAACATCAAAATGAGCATGACGTTGACCAAAAAAGTCCAGTCTAATATTTTAAATTAGTTTTATCCGCCTGTCAATGTCTTTATTCCACTGTCTCCACTTCAATGTTTTCATTTCTCATACATTACAAAGTGTACAAAAATTAGTGCATAGAAATTCATAAATATTGATCCCAGATCCCATAATTATTCTGTGTAGTAGTGGTGTGTATATATATATATATATATATATATATATATATATATATATATATATATATATATATATATATATATATATATATATATATATACATATACAAGAAAAATGTTTTATTAACTGTCAAAGAAAAACTGCAATTAAAGCCCTACTTTTAAATTTTGGTTTTAATTTAACTCAACCGGTGTCCTAATAACTGAAAGAGGAAGGGGGAGATAGCACAAAGGACTCATCCACTTAGTACCAGATGCAAAAAAAGTTCTGATTAATCAAACTTAAGAATGCATTTGTCATTTAGATACCAACAAACAAGGGCACATGTTTCATGGTAATATGAAGTAAACAAAGAACTGAATTGCTTTAATGTATACAAAATGCATTCTGATCAAAAAAAAAAAAAAAAACTCTTTACCTGGTTGTCAAAACATGATAAATACAAATTACATATAGAAATGAGAGAGAAAGAGTTTGTGCACAGAAAAAAAACAATATTCAAAGATGATTCATTGGATTTACTTTTTTTTTAGTTAAGTAAACAATGTAAACAATTTATTTAAGCTTATTTTAAACAAATTAAGTTGAACATTGCTAAATTTAATTTGTTTGTTTAAATTCAACATATAAAAAACTGTTTACCACAATTTGCAGAAGTCCTTTTTTTCAGTGTACAGTTGAAGTCAGAATTATTTCCCCCCTTTGAATTTTCTTTTCTTGTTTAAATATTTCTTAAATGATGTTTAAAAGAACAAGGAAATTTTCACAGTATGGCTGATAATATTTTTTCTTCTAGAGAAAGTCTTATTTTTTTATTTCGGCTTGAGTAAAAGCAATTTTTAATTTTTTAAAAGCCATTTTAAAGTCAAAAGTATTGCCCATTTAAGCTATATATTTTTTTCGATTACCTACAGAACAAACCATCGTTATACAATAACTTACCCAATTACCCTAACTTGCCTAGTTAACCTAATTAACACAGTTAAGCCTTTAAATGTAACGTTAAGCTGTATAGAAGTGTCTAGAAAAATATCTAGTAAAATTTTATGTACTGTCATTATGGCAAAGATGAAATAAACCCTGTTATTAAAAATGAGTTATTAAAACTATTATGTTTAGAAATGTGTTGAAAAAAACTTCTCTCCTTTAAACAGAAATAAGGGGAAAAAAATAAATGGGGCCTAATAAATGAAGAGGTAATATTCTGACTTCAACTGTACTGTATGTAGAGATGTTCAAGAGAAAGAAAAAGCATCAATCTGTCAAATGAGCTGCTCTATCTTGAAATTGAACCCATTTTGTTGCTTGTTAAATTACTGAGAGTGAACTACACACTGCATAAAATTTCATTGTATTAATTGTTCCTTTCAGAACCTGCAACAGAATCTTTATATTGTACAAAACAATGTTGGAAAAGATACATTTACATTAAATGTATTAATATAATTATTTTAAAGAGGTCATATGCCTTTTTTTCCCTTTCAACTTATTTTGTAACCATTTATTTGTAAGTTTTTACACAAGCACAAGTTCCTCTATTTATAAGTAAGCACAGTTTCTGGACTCCTACAAATGCTCAATTATAGTTTGGTTATCCATTTTCATGTAGGAATGTACACAATGAGGTAGCAGTGTGTTCTAGCAATGTCTAAGAAACGCTATTTAACAGATCAATTATACTGATACTGATACTGGACTGACACAGTTTCAATTTACTATCCTTGTTGGACTGCTTTAACAATCTACATTGTAATAGGGCTATAGAACTACATATGAGTTGAATTGAATTGATACACATCAGATTCAACAATTGACAGTCACATGTATATCCAACTTTATATGAAATTGTGCTTTGACAGTCAAACTGAATTAAGAATATGGAGTAGCCTATATGCTATGGTGATGAGTAGAATTAAACTGCTTGTAGAAGAAAAACTGCAAAGTAGAAACTTTTTTTGGGTGGCTTGGCTTCTATAAATGCTATTTTTGCACTTGGGAGGTTTGTTTTGAGTTCTGAAATTTCAAGGAAAATTTTATACCTTATGACAGAACTCTTTAAGAAATGTACATGCTGTACCTCTGCCCTAAACAAACCATCAGCTCTGCAGTAGTAGACCATTTAAGGAGATCGTTGAGCATTAAGATGCCAAAAACAATTTGTCCTTCCTAAAAAAAAAAAAAGAAAAAAAAAGAAAAAAAACACACACACACACTTGTGACGCTTCACAAGCCATTAAAATCCCATAACCCCGCCACCCTGTTTCCTTAAACATAAGAAACAGTTAAAAAAGGTAAACAAAGGCTGACTAATAGGCTGCATCTCCTGTTCCAAACAGAAGCTCGATCCACCCAAGATAATCACAAGAGGAGGAATCCTGCACGTCAGCCATGCACAGCCTCATACAACAGTAAAGAAATCCAACTATCTCAAGCCAAAGTTCACGTCATTCAACATATTCGTTCATTGACATTTTAGCTTTTAGAGAAAAGTAAAAAGCATAAAGCTCTACGCTGGTATCCCTATGCCGCAAATAAGGTAGTGAAAAAAAACAAACAAACAAAAAAAACTGCTGTTTAAGTCATTGGATTGGAGTTCTGTGTGTGGCATACATTAACATGACGGGCCGGGGTTACAGCATCTGCTGATTCTATCTGCTCTGCTTCCTGTTGTTCAGGTCTATGCCATGTAGTTCTTCACTTCCCTATCAGTGACTCCACAGATTGGGAACAGGGCCATACTTTGTACTCTGTGAATGTAATAGATTGAAATGATAAGAAGAATGCCAGTGTGGAACTGCTCCTTTCCTTTTTTTGGCACAGCTGCAATGATAATGTAGAGAATGGAGAATCTTTTTTTTTTTTTTTTTTTGGCTTGCCATGATTGCATTACAACACTTAATACATTTTCTATTTTCAGCTATTTTAAAATGTATTTAATGTTTGGCTACATTTTCAGTCATTTTACAACTCCAGTTTACAGTGCTACGTGGTTCATAAGAAATCATTGCAGTTTACTACTTCAGGTTTTTTTATAGAAACTTCAATGAAAAAAAACTTTAAATGTCTTTAATATTGTTTTGAGTTGGTCCTTGATTGTTATTATTTAAATTCGATTAAATCAGATTTAGGGCAGCACGGTGGCACAGTTGGTAGCTTGGCTGGGTCAGTTGGCATTTCTGTGTGGATGCCCTTCCAGCCGCAACCCATTTCTGGGAAACATCCATACACACCCATTCACACTCATACATTACAGACAATTTAGCTTACCCAATTCACCGGTACAGCATGTCTTTAGACTGTGGGGGAAACCGGAGCACCCAGAGGAAACCCACGTGTATGTAGGGAAAACATGCAAACTCCGCACAGAAACAGCAACTGACCCAGCCGAGACTCGAACCAGCGACCTTCTTGCTGTGAGGAGTAATACATTTAAGTTAGTTATATCTTTCTAATCTTTATACTTTTGCTATTATGCTTCAATCCAGGTTTTTCCCATTTACCAACAAGATGTTATTTTTTTATAATATGGTGACATTAATTTAAAATATTTTAATTAATACATTTTATAATAAGTAAATTACATTTTAATTGTAAGTTTGCTAAAAAAAAATTAAAATTATGGGCTCTATTTCAACAATCTAGGCGCAAAGTCTAAAGCACATGGTGTCTAATGTTTAAGGCGCAAAAAATACGCTCTACACCCCCGTGCATGGGTTGTGCTTATTCTCTTAATAGGTTATGGGTGTGTTTTGCGCACAACATGCATTAAACCAATCAAAGTCTCATCTCTCATTCTCTTTAATAGTCAATTGTGTCATGCCGTGATGCATTTGCTATTTACATTACAGACTTTGTAAATGGAAAAACTGAATGCTTCACTGGCGAGAAAAGGGTTAAACAGACCTCTATGTAAGCAGAGGTGGGTAGAGCATACAAAATTTATACTCAAGTAAAAGTACAAGTACTTGCGGAAATTTTTACTCGGGTAAAAGTAAATGTAACAATCTTAAAAGTTACCCTAGTAAGAGTAAAAAAGTATCCAATGAAAAAATTACTCAAGATAGTTACTAGTTACTTTTCATTTCATTTTATAAATATACAGCTGAAGTCAAACTAATTTGCCCTCCTTTTTTTCTTTATTAAATTTTTTGCCAAATGATGTTTACCAGAGCAAGAATTTTTTCACAGAATTTCTGGTATTTTTTCTTCCGGTGAAAATCTTACTTGTTTTATATCGACTTAAATAAAAGCAGTTTTTAATGTTTTTAAAACAATTTTAACGTGCCTAATTACCCTAACTTGCCGAATTAACCTATTTAGGCCTTTTAATGTCACTTTAAGCTGAATACTAGTATCTTGCAAAATATCTAGTCAAATATTATGTGCTGTCATCAAGGAAAAGATAAAATAATTAAATATTAGTCATTAAAACTATAGAACTGTGTTCTATAAAATAAAATCTTTCTGGGGAAAATATACAGGGGCTAATAAATCTGACTTCATATATATATATATATATATATATATATATATATATATATATATATATATATATATATATATATATATATATATATTTAACAGTGTAACACGTAATCAGGTATTCTATTATACAGCAGTTTCTTTAGTTGACCCATAGTTATCAATAATAAGGTTTGAATTGGTATTGACACTTTCCAGTAGGACGTGTTTTTTTTAGGTTGAAAATGTAACTCATGTACAAGTTGCAATGTCAGTTCGATGTATAGCAAGGATCGCATTAACAAACTATTCTGGTTGACATCTTGGAGTGAAAACATTACTTGAGGCTACGGGTGACCTGGTCTGATAAACTCACTACATAGACAGTCCTTCTCACAACCACAGATGGCCATGGCGTGACCGCAGTAGCCTATAAACCAACTCACTCGTCTTTCTCGACTTCAGCCATCATTCTAACCAACTATTCCAACATAGTCGACGCGCGTAACAGAAAGCGGGAGACGCGTCTCTACAGCAACCTCTCGCGACACAACCTCTCCAGTGCGGTTCCTCGGGATATTTGCGAACAAGTCATATGAATCATATTTATTATCATTTGACAGTAACGGGGGAACGTTGCCAAATGTAGTGAAGTAAGAGTAATGATTTTTCTCTAATAATTTACTTGAGTAAAAGTAAAAGTACACATTTTTAAATGTACTCAAAAAATGCACGTTACCCAACAATTTTACTCGAGTGCATGTAACGAAGTAAATGTAATTGGTTACTAGCCCTCTCTGTATATAAGGAGATAAAGAATTAGCCTACTCCTTTTTACTATCTCTTTACTTTACTTTCACTCTTCACTTCACTGCTTTACTTTCGTGGATAAGGAAACCACTGTAGCTCACTTCACTGAAGACATCCATTAGTCTACATAATAAAATTTGGTTGTTAAGTGCAAAGATTAGTTTCAAAACTATTTCTAAATTCAGTTCTAATTTTCAGCAAGCGAATAAATGAACAATAATAACAAAGTCTGGTCAAAAAGCTGAGTTATATTCAAACACACGTCCCATTCTTATGCCCATATGGCGATGCATACATCCCCCAAACCTGACAGGTGGACAAATCTAAACTTGTTCTTACTAAATCAAATACAAATATGCATAGAACAAATAATACTGTAATAATAGCATTATACAAATTTTTTCATATAAATTTTTTATAAATAAACAGTAAAAAGTAACATTTTAATCCTTTGTTTTTTCAAAGATATTTGTGTATTGCTGTTCATCCTGTGTGCATTAAGCAATGTGTAAGCGTTTGGACTTGTGCATTAAGCAATGTGTAAGCGTTTGGACTTGCGTAGGTGCACAAATTAATGCACTCTGTGCTGAACTTTAGATCAACTTTTAGTTGTTCAATGGCACAATCTATTTCAGTTCCTCAAAATAGCAATGTACCAACAATGCACCTTAAAACACCTCCTTTTTTAGACCAGAACACCCATGAGTTCACAAAGTGGCACTAATGTATTTGCTGTTTAAACCAGGGGTCACCAATCTCAGTCCTGGAGGGCCGGTGTCCCTGCAGGGTTTAGCTTCATCTTGCCTCAACACACCTGCCTGGGTGCTTCAAGTATACCTAGACCTTCATCAGGTTGTTCATGTGTGTTTGATTAGGGTTGGAGCTAAAATCTGCAGAACACCGGCCCTCCAGGAACAAGTTTGGCCTGGTTTAAACAATGTGGCACAAAATGTGAAAATTAGAGTTGTGCTGGTCTGTAAATCGCAACATATCGTGACATACATGTCTGGCTCATTTTTGAAAGGTTGGGCCCTATGTATAAATGTTTTTTTTCTTTTTGTTATTGTTTGTTTGTTTGTTTGTTTTTTACAAGAAAACATTTGTTTTTCTTGGTAACATGACAATAAAATTCAATTCAATTCAGCTTTATTTGTATAGCGCTTTTACAATGTAGATTGTGTCAAAGCAGCTTCACATAAATGCTCATAGTAACTGGATCAGGGTAGTTTATAAAAGTTTATAATCTGATGAGACACAACTAATCAGTCTGACTGATGAAGTTAAGCACAAGTTGCAGTTTTTTGCGCAGCATCCCTGTCTCACGTTGCATGATACTCTAAAGATAGACTCTCTCAGACGTTTCCTTGAGCTCCTCCGGCTCCCCTGACATATACTGCAACACATATACAGTTCAAGACTTTCTTCACACTGTCAAAGCCTCTGATGATTCATTCAGTTCCTAAGACACTGTGACACCTCAGGAATTATTAATGGCTGATATAGGACAAGTGTGAAAGCATTATGGATCCCACTTGAGGGGATAAACTTTCTTTACCTCTCCAGATCTTAAGCTGTTAAAACAATAGTGTTGTGCTATGGGAAAATCTTGACATTTTCTTTGACATTTCAGATCAAGAGATGTGACCGTGTGCTGCACCTGAATAACAAAGAGCCAGGATATACATCACACTTATTTTATGTTCTTATTCAAATTTCACTGCAGACAGATCACATAAAATTAGGGGGGGGGACTTTTGGCTTCCTGCAGTGTGTATTTCCATGACTGCGCAGCGGTGCATGTCAAAAATAAGCTAAAATTAAGCAAATTTGATTCTTAGGTCAAAGTATAATGTGACTTAACTCAGTGATTCCTGCTGGAACTTTCACTGCCTTCTTATCCCCCAGGGGTCTAAGAGTGTTTTGGGTCTCTGGAGAAGTTTTGACATGCACTGAGATTTCTGTTGTTTTCAGTATCTTAAAACCATATTAATGGCTAAAGAGTGATAACACTGTAAACAGCACAAGCTGAGCTGCAGTAATACCTAAGCAGCATGTTTATATGTGTTTGTGTTTTTGAAAAAGAAATGTTTATGCGTGGTTAGTAAAAAACTAAAATTGTGAAGTCACTGAAACAAGGCTGTAAAACACAGAGAACATTTGTGCACAAGACTTTTGAGAACTGGATCTTGTAGCCTAGTGTTTTTGCTTCAAAATGATGTGAGAATCATCTTGTTTACTTGCTCACAGAAATCAATATAATGAATGAAATTTTCTAAGTCACTTTTTGAGTGAAAATGGTTTATGCGAGAAGGCGTGAACTATCATTACTAATGCAGTGAGACACACTTGAGAAGACAAAGACCTGCATAATGAGCTGCATAATGAGCCATCAGACAGGTATATGACTATGAGGGAAGAGTTTCAAGAAAGAATCTAAGGAAGAAATGAGTATATATATACATATTCCGATGTGCCCAGAAATGTAGACTTGGGTATTTGCTGTCTCTGCAATTATCCTGGATTCTATTATTAACTTCTATCAACATGGATTAACTTCTATCAACATGGATTCTATTATTAACTTCTCTTTATGTTTACATTTGAAAATATTTTCACTTTTAAACCTAAAAGCTGTTTTAATTGGAGGACATTGGTTTTGTCAGTTTATGAAATCAAGCTTTGCTAATTCTTGAGAGGTTCCATTTCATGAGCCAGTTCTCTAAGCTAATGCAGATCCAAACAGTCCTGGCTCACTGTGGGTGGGATGAAGCTATTGCTGGATCAATAATCCTTTAAAATGCCCTCTCACTGCAGCATAAGATGACCCAGTTTCCACTCTTTTCTTCAGAACATTCTGAAATATTGATCACTACATCTGAAACCTCCTGTGTGACATGCGTACAGTACAGTATAAAGATTTGTTCATTAAATGAATCATTATATATTGGGAGTGTGCCGCTATACAAAACAATAGTAGGAACTTTTATTTTAAAGTTATAATTTCACACATTTTCAAAGGGGGTCGGGGATAGGAAAGAGAGAGAGAGGGGGGGGGGGGGTTAAAAATAGTAAAAAATGTATATTAAAATTAAAACAATTTGATCTCTATAAAGCAAAATAACATTTACAAGTTGTTTAAAGAGCCCATATTATGGGTTTTTGAAAATTCCCCTCCATGTAGTGTGTAACACAGCTCTAAGTGAAGTGAAGTATCCAGCTAAGGCTTAAATCTGTTAGTGTACAGTGTTTAAAACTGTTGATTCATCTATAAAAGAGTCGACTCATAGTGCTTCAAACGAGTCGCCTTGATACCGATTCATTAGATGTTTCGCCATGACGTACGAACGAAATCAAGTTATTCACGTGCACGCGCAAACCCGGGAGATTTCAAACCTGAGGCCCCGCCCTCTGACGCAGAAACCCAGACACACACACACACCCACAAACACACACACAAACATGCCGGTCGATTGAAGCCACACTGCAGATGGATATATTGAGTCTCTACCCAAAGATGAAACCTCAGCATTATAGTCAAGCAGTTTGAAACTACTGGAAACTACATGCTACAAAGTATACTTCATCAGCGTTTGTTAAAGGAAGGATCAGTAAAGAGTAACTTACTGATGGACGTCAGGATGGATTTTTCTTCCTCCATTTCTCAAGTGTAAGTACGTGCGATTAAAGTTGCCTCGTTGACTCTAGCTTGCAAATGTATTTAGTTGTGATTTGTTACTTGTAACCGCGTGTACTGCATCAGGTTAACTGGCTATATTCTCTTATCGCGTGCAAAGTCACGTTAAAAACGCGACGCGGAGCTCCGTGGACGAGGAGCTCCGGAGCTCCGTGGACGAGGAGTAGTGTGTGTTTCTGTGTGTGCGTGTGCGCGAGCTGTCGTCCGGAGGTGTGTGTTTTTGTGTGTGTGTGTGTGTGTGTGTGTGTGTGTGTTGTCGAGCAGGGTTAAGCGCGTGTGTGTGTGTGCAATATGTGTGTGTGTGTGTTTCTGTGAAAAGAGCAGAGTGAGAAGCTAGGAGATCTCCTCAACTGTTTTTGGAGTTTTTGCTCAATAAAATAGTCAGTCGTGTGTATTTTCAAGTCCATGGTCTGTATTTACATTGACCCACTGGCAGCTAAAATCCACGACTACACTATCGAGCGTGTATGAACTGTGATTACTTTTATATTGCTGATTAGCTGTTGTGCATTTCACTCTCTGACTGAAGGCAGTCGACCAATCGCAACAGAATGTCATTGGTCCAATCAGCGCAGATTAGCTTCGCGCTAAGGAGGGGTTTGGGAACAAATGAATAACTGGATGATTCATATGGGAGTCGCTGGGATAATTAGGTAAAAATAAATGCAGATTATAAGACCACGAAAGTGTTTTTTGACCTTGCATGCATATTAAACTGTTGTTGGAGACCCTTACAACCAAGATATGACCCTATTTCATGTATAATATGGGCTCTTTAAGGCTGTAACTGAACAATTAAATGTGGCGTAAAGATCTTCATTCATGTAAAGTTTGTGCTATAACAAGTAGTAATAGTTGTAAATTTATATAAAACGGTAATAATTTTTTGTCACAAATTTTTTTCAGCAAATATGCCAAACTCCTGAATGATTGGCACCTATAAGAACTATTTTCAGTTAACATAAGTGAGCTTGGGCTACTGTATGTAGTGCTGTCACCTCACAGCAAGAAGGTTGCTGGTTCGAGCCTTGACTGGATCAGTTGGCATTTTTGTGTGGAGTTTGCATGTTCTCAATGCATTTGCGTGGGTTCCCTCCGGGTACTCCGGTTTCCCCCACAGTCCAAAGACATGCGGTAGAGGTGAATTGGGTAAGCTAAAATTGTCCGTAGTGTATGAGTGTGTATGGATGTTTCCCAGAGATGGGTTGCAGCTGGAAGGGTATCTGCTGCGTAAGACATGTGCTGGACAAGTTAGCGGTTCATTCCGTTGTGGCGACCCCAGATTAATAAAGGGAATAAGCCGAAAAGAAAATGAATAAATGAAAATGAACAACTAAGCTATTAAGACAATACATTAAAACAACAAAGTAATTTTGGTATATTAAATGGACCATAGACTGAGATCTCAGCTTTTACTTAAGCTTTTAATATATAAGAGTCTGCATACTATATGTTTTATATACTTATATGTTTTCATAAGCTGAAAACAAACTTGTTACTGAAATAACAGCTTTTCAATAGCAGGTCAGAAAATGCGAAATCATAAGTATACGTAAAACAATGCCTATTTCTGTAGTTCCGCTTACTGATTCACATGACATTGTCAGATAGAGCCACAGAGGAGCAGTAAACATACCTTTGATTATTATATTGTGGAGAAGATTCGCTGAATGATAAGCTGAACACACAAACACACACAGTCAAAATGATGAAAAAGACATCAGTTAGGCTGTTATCTGTGAATTATTCATGCATGCATGTGCACATATTAATTCATTTTAAAATCATATTTTGTATTTGTTTTGAGAATAGATGAACAGAAAAAGCTTACCCTGTTTATCGGAACACGGAACACATTACACTCAAAATCACTGACTGCTTTGACCCATTTGAAATACCATATCTTTTTAGGGGTTTAATATTTTATGTAAAGACAACAGCAGCCTAACACCTTCGAGATGGCCTCAAAAAAGGTGAGAAAAAAAGCTTATTACTCATACATATTTGAAAACCACACAAAGATGATAAGAGGACCTCAGACAACAAATTTTTTTTTTTTTTAAAACAAGTTCAAGACCCCTTTAAGAAGCAAAAAAAAAAAAAAAAAAAAAAAAAAAAAAAACAGAAAGTTGCTTTGTAAAGCAAAGTCCCTTTAAGACTCTTTAATTTCCACTCATCTTTGGAACACCTCTCAGGCATTCTGTTTGAATGGGGATGTCAGTTTATAGGTCTAGTGCTGTTTCTGGGTGTGATTGTGTGTGGTTGCATCACCTACACTACCTGACAAAAGTTGCCTATCCAAGTTTTAGGAACATCAAATAATAACTAATACATCATCAATGCCACCTTCTACATCTTACCACAGACATGCCCAATAATGTGCATGTCTGGTGACTGGGCTGGCCAATCTGGGAGCACCTTGACTTTCATTGTTTTCAGTAACTTTAATGTGGAGGCTAAAGTATGCCAAGGAGCGCTATCCTGCTGAAGAATTTTCCCTTTCCTGTGGTTTTTAATGTAACAGGCTGCACAAATGTCTTAATACCTCAGGCTGTTGATGTTGCCATCCACTCTGCAAATCCCTTGCATGCCCCAATACTGAATATAACCCCAAACCAAGATTTATCCTTCACCTAACTTGACTGCAGTATTTGTGGGATTCAGTTCAACAGATGATTCATTAAAAAAAATCTACCTTCTGCCACTTTTACAAATGATCAACTTAAAGTCAAGTTATTATTTGTTGTTCTTACAACTGGGATCAGTGACAAGACTTTTGTCAGGTAGTGTTTTATGCTGTCTATTTGTTAGTCTGTGTTTCTGTGTAGATTGTCAGTTTGTTGTTACTCATGTGTCTGTCCACGTCTTATAAGGATTCTGCTGTGTCAAGTACATCTGCTGGCGAATTTGTTTACTGAGTTTGGAGTTACCTGTGCTCACCTGTTTCACTGTATTGTCACCTGCACTAACTTCATCTGTGGCGTTTACTGTGCTGTAATCTACAATTTCTCAACAGTGTATGCTGCTATTTTCAATATATCTCCATTTGCATCTGGACTACTGGAAAAATCCAATTCTCCTGTTTGCCAAGTGTACAATTAAATTTCAGATTTGGAATCACAGATAGAATTTAACAACTATGTTATTTAAATTTTGTTTTTAAACCACTAGTTGTCCAAGCTAATACGCATGTGGACTACAAGGGAACAAGATAATGACCCCAACCTCATTTATGGCTGTTTCTGTTTACATGTTACACAAGATTATCTAATTGTAGAAACATTTTTTAAACTTTATAGTTAATTATTCAAATCTTTCTTGTTAGTTATTGTCCTCAGTGTGAACAGACCATATAAAGTTTTAAAAATTCAGGAAGCACATCTTCTCCTGTCGGATCAGGTTCCTGTCAGTGTCTGTTCCAGTGACTATGTTCCCTTCACTTCACTGCTGCACGACTGGTGTCACTTGTAGACTTCATGTCACTGACTTGTTTCAAGAATTCATAGACAACCAGCTGCCACGCTTTGATTTCATGAATTAAGCATTCTTGTTGTTTTAGTGCAATCGTGATGAGATTCACAATTCATGCATGCATAAAATGTGCAATGTAGCTTAAATCAGGCTTGCGTTTCATTTGCAGCTTTGAATAAAAACAAGCAGAGAGGCATTACAGGGATTTGCTGTTCCCCCTCAGAGATCAGTAATTTTTCTCTCTTTGCATTGGTCCATACTGACTAATCATGTAGTGATCATTTCATTTAGCTTTAAGTGACCTCTGTAACTGTTCAATTCATCTCTCCTAAATTGCAAAAACAACTACAATAATAGTAATACTTCTCTTACTATCTAATAATTAGACTAGTATCTAATTTATAACCATCTTCAGAACTAGATTAAAGTTCCTGTGAAGCAAACAATAATACTATGGAGACCCGGAAGGGATGTGATGATGAGAAAAAAATAGTGATAGGAAAATATATATATATATTTTTATAAGTTTTTGCATTCCCTCGCAAAGATCTCCAGATTACAGTATATCCAAAACTCTGCGGCTAGAATACTCACTCATACCAAACGTTCTGCTCATACAACCCCAATCTTGTAGGACCTCCATTGGCTCATAGTTGCAAACTGCATTAAATTCAAAATTCTCCTCCTTGCATTTAGATCCTTAAATCGCCAAGCTCCCTCTTATCTTTGCAACATGCTTGTCTTCTACACCCCAACTTGTTTATTGTGTTCCTCTGACTCTGGCTTTCTCGCTGTCCCTCTGTACCGTCTTTCTTCAATGGCAAGCAGATCATTTAGTTTTATTGCACCTAAACTCTGGAACTCTTTACCACGCTCACTCCGTTCTGCTAATAATATCTCTGAATTTAAATCCTTACTTAAAATTCACTTATTTTCTGAATGCTTCACTTCGGATCTGCCAAACTGACCACTTTATCTGATCCACCTAAACTCTGCTTGTTTGTCTCTTAGGTCTTGTTTTTGTATTTACAGTTTGTTATATTCGACTTCCTGTATGTTTAAGTATCTTTTATCTGCTTGTACTGTCTCTTTTTGTCACATTTTTTGTAAAGTATCCTTGAGCTCTGGAAAGGCGCTATATAAATAAAAAATATTATTATTATTAGTATTGTGTTTTGCGTTATCTTTCAAATATGTTTTGCATTCCCTCGCAAAACTGTTGTTCCACAAAATTCCTAGTCATTTTTTACATGTCAACCCGTTTTTGCCGGGATTATGCCAGATTTTACCATTCTATCCCGCTATTATCCAATCATTATGCACTTTCTCATATTCTCATATCTCATGTTTTTAATCTTGAAAGCATATTGAAATTAATATAAAAATGTCTGCATTCACTTTTTTTTCTATCTAGAGTGACACCGCTGTTATGAAACAAGTGAAGAGCATCTATAATGAAAGCATTCGATTTCAGTAACTGTTTGTAATCATTTAGGAGAAAATTTGTTGAGTTTAAAGTAAAACACCCAGGATGGACATTTACATAGTATTAATTGTATTTTTCTGCTTAAACACAAACCTAGGCATGGGCTGTTATAAGATCCTGATGGTATGATAATCTTAGATGAAAATCACGGGATCACAGTATTGTAATCACTGCTCTAAAATAAGTTATTTTTGAATGTCTAAAACTTTTCTCTCCTTTGAACAACATATATATATATATATATATATATATATATATATATATATATATATATATATATATATATATATATATATATATATATATATATATATGTTTTTTAATATTATTATTATTGAAAGATTAATAATATTTTGGAGCAGTAAACATGTCCGGTTAAATAATTCAAATTAATCATTGACTTTTGCTGTCTTTATTAGTTTCAAACTGATTTCTTTACAATTTACAAAACATCCTTGGAAATCTTTTCTGCTGGAGATACTGTTGTCCTAAAAAATAAATAAATAAATAATTAATAAAAATAAATAAATAAATAAATAATAATAATAATAATAATAATAATAATAATAACAACAACAACAACAATAATAATAATAATAATAATAATAATAATAATAATAATAATAATAATAATAAAACATTAAAAAAATCATACACATACTGTAGAAACAGTTTTGGTGGTTTTAAAACCTTGACATTTCCAAACCGTGGTATACCTTGAAAAAGGTTATCGTTGCATACCTACACACCCACACCCAAATTCAAAGTGTCCTGCACTTTAGCTCCTCTTTAAATGGCTTGTATAAAAGCTGATCTGGGATCAGTTTATCATATGGAGCGTGTCTATCAGTCAGCTCTTATACAGTACATGGATTTTGCTGATTCAGAGATTGCAAAACATTTTTGCGATGGTACTTTATATTAACCTTTTTCTAACCCCACTGGTGACAAATAAAATGACTTCTTTAAAAACATACAGAGAAGAAAAAGGGTTTTCAGACATCAGAACAACAACAATACAACAAATTATTCTGAGCAAAAAATATCGACTATGATCCATTTTTACTACAGGTGTGTTTTACAAAAGGCACCTTGCAAGAAAACGCTTTACTTGAAGGCAGTATTTATAAGAATGTCATGAAACTTCCAAAATCATTAAATAACATATCCACAGTACCATTAGCTCAGTTATGTCATTTTAAATGCAAAGGTGACATTATTTGAGATATCTTTATGACAGCTTGTTGTGCTTTGTTGGGACAAAATGACATTACCAAGCCAACATAACTTGTCATAAACCTGTCATAAACATGATTGTCATGAGGCCATTATAATTATGTCATGAATTTAACAGCATCACTAACATTTTTTCTTGACCTCAACTACAGTGGTGCAAATTAAAATTGTCATTAAAATACTATTAAATATTAAAGCTGTGATACAATTTTTTGACAAAGTATTTTTATTTTACTAAAAAATTATGAAAAGTTAATTTTGCTCCATTGGAAAAAAGTGATCAGAAAAATTAATTATTATGACAGATATATAAAAAGTTATATTATCATGGTAATGTCAAGTTGTGATGACAAAGACAGGTTGTGTGCATCAATGAATTGCTCTTCAGTGTTTCAACTTTCAGCAGTGAAAATTAAAACACACTAAACTGAACTTGAACTCTGCTTTAAAAAAACAACAACTTACTTTTAAGTCAGTAGGTTGCACTCATATGTCAGCAAAATATTTGAAAAGCAATAAAATGTAGAATTTCTTCTTTTTACATTACAAGTACAGATAATATACTTGTTTTTACATAATCTGCAGGTATGTTTGTACCAGTAAACTGAATCATTTTGACCCAAAGAAAATTCACACATTTTGACATTGTATTTTAACAAATCAATTAGTATGCTGGAAATGTATTAAAATCACAAACTGTAAATTGAATTTGATGCAGCAACAAAATGGGACATCTCGTCTTTGATCCATGAATGCAATTTTAATCAGAAAACAATGTCCAACGTCTTACTTTCTTTTGCAATGTGAGTAAATTGTGGTTAATTCCATTTTTTTGTTTTTCTCTGATGTATATTGTGCTGTATTTTGATGAAAAATACTTCTCATTAATTATGAAGGATCACACATCAGTTCATTGTTCAGTGATCTAAAGACAATCAAAATCTATTTGTGTGTGCCGCTTCAAGACAAAAAATCATACATCTCTGTTTTTATTATATGTCTATTTAAATGCATTTATCATCTATTTTTTTATTTACAGAAACTGTAATATATTTTGTTTAATATTCAAAACAGATCAAATATTAGATTGGAGTTGAGTGCATTAAAAGCATCTATATATATATATATATATATATATATATATATATATATATATATATATATATATATATATATAGTTAAAGATGATATTCAAGCACCTCTTTTAGTTCCTTCAAGCAAGTCCACTTATCTTTTAACACAGGCTCAATTTGTGAAATAAGGATGAGCAAAGGACACAGTATTCCTCTTTAATCCTCATTTACCGTTTAATCAAGTCCAATAGCAGAGAACATTCCTTCTCTTTAACTTTAGCTCAGTAGTTTCATCACAGACATTACCACAATTAGATTTGAAACATGCTCTGTCTGAACAGAATATTAAATTGGCTTTTTAATGAAACCTGCAAAAACTAATACAAGATTTTACAAAATACTGTGTGAGTGATCAATGCGCAGTTCATAAAGTGCTC
Source organism: Danio rerio (assembly GCF_052040795.2). Classification (NCBI taxonomy): domain Eukaryota; kingdom Metazoa; phylum Chordata; class Actinopteri; order Cypriniformes; family Danionidae; genus Danio; species Danio rerio. The sequence continues at coordinate 30,391,197 of NC_141032.1, forward strand.
CAAAAAAAGTGGTTTCCTCTATGTACATTCTCGTTTTATCTCAAAGGATTTCTGAATGTATTTTGCTTTTCATTACATGTGAGGTCTAATAAACGTGTAGCCATCTCTATAATAGAACTTTATAGTAATTTATTTTGGACCATAAAAAACAGATGTAGTTGGCATTATGTTGTAAAATTCATAGATGCATTAGCCTATATTTACTTAGTTTGTTGCAACATAGGCTTATTCTGAAAACATAGCCTTATAGAGATCACAAATTATGTAGCCAGAGGAACATACGGCTGCTTTTTGTTTTTAAAGTGATTGCTATGATGTGGTATGACGCTGTTACTTTTCACGCTGACCACTTACCTCTGAGTGAACGGCTTTTCTGCTGTTACCAGATTGTCTAGTGGCCCGTTTAGTACAACATAGGATTCAGACAAAAACTCTGTTGTCATGGTCAACTCTGCTTTAAGTCCACAGAAGAATGGTTCCAGAAAACATGACAAAAACAAAAACAAAAGGCAAAATATAAACCACTGGGTGAGAATATAGTAAAATCTGAAAATGTGGTTAAAATCAGGGTTACGTGAGGGCCTTTCTTTTTCTGGAATGCTTTTCAAAACACTGTCAGTTAGGTTTAGGGAAGTGGGTGAGTGCTGGTCAATCGATGCTTTCTAAAACACTATCGGTTGAGTTTAGAAAAGGTTGTATGGGGGGATTGGTGGGTTGGTCAGTCAGTCGACAGCTGCCTCTGGTGGATTTACGCAAGAAGAGCAGGTGTATAGCAATAACAAGAGATGGATTTTCATAAAAAAAAAAAAAAACTAAAAAAAAAAAACAGAACTTCTGGGATGTATTTGGCACTCTCCAGAAATGTATATGGGGTACATATTCAGAATGAGCCTGTGTTGGTTTTTTAAGGTCTTTCAAGCCATTGTGCCAGAGATACAATACTCCAATGTGTTCATAAAATTGTTGAACACGTAAAATCAATTTGGGTCAGCATAGTAGCACAATGTGTAGTTCTGTCACAGCAAGAAGGTCGCTGGTTCAAGCATTAGCTGGGTCAGTTAGCATTTCTGTGTGGAGTTTGCATGTTCTCCTGTGTTCACGTGGGTTTCCTCCGGGTGCTCAGGTTTTCCCCAAAGTCCAAAGACATGCGCTATATGTGAATTGGGTAAGTTAAATCGTCCCTAGTGTATGTGTGTGAATGAGTGTGTATGGGTATTTCCCAGAGATAGGTTACAGCTGAAAGGGCATTCCCTGCATAAAACATATGCTGGATAAGTTGCCATATATATATATATATATATATATATATATATATATATATATATATATATATATATATATATATATATATATATATATATATATATATATATATATATATACCAAATATGAAATGGCAGATGTCTCTGTGAGTGTATGCTGCAAATGAAATTTCTATATGGGGACAAATAAAGTTAACTAACTAACTAACTAACTTAACTGCAATCAAACAGTTCAAATCTTAATAAAATCAGATGGAGTTTAAATTAAAAAAAAGATCTAACAAATTAATAGTTGAAAACAATGTAAAATAGTGCAATCAAATTAAATAAAGTCAAGCAATTAGATTGAGAAACAATGGTTTTGGCCAGCTTTCACTACTTTTTACTGTATGGTTCAATGGGCTGCCACAACATCAATTGGAAATGGCGCCTAACCATGGTCTGTTCTTGGCACCTAATTAAAGGGATAATTTGCCCCAAAAAAGAAACCTGTGACCTCAAAGATTATCTCCCTTCAATGTCACAACAATCGTGGGAAAATGCTGACCTAGCCCAAAACATGCTATCACGATTAACATGGTTTAATTCTTAGTGGAGTTTTTTTTTTTTTTTTATCTGACAAATTTTCATACTTGAAAACATTGTAAATAGGGTGCAATCAAACTAAATAAAGTCAAGCAATTAGATTGGGAAACAATCGTTTTGCCCAGATTTCATTACTTTTTACCATATGGTTCAATGGGCTGCCACAGAAATCAACTGGAATTGTTGCCTAAGCACTGTCTGTTCTTGGCACCTAATTAAAGGGATAATTTGTCCAAAAAAGAAACCTGTGACCTCAAAGATTATCTCCGGTCAATGTCACGACAATCAGGGGACCTAGCCCAAAACATTCTATCACAAGGATGGTTTAATTCTTGTTAAAATTAGATGGATTTGAATAAAAATGGCAGACGGATTTACATAGTTGAAAATATACCGTAAATAGGGTGCAATCGAATTGAATTGAGTCAAGCAATCAGATTGGCAAAGATCGGTTTTGGCAGAAACATGAATGCTAATGCAGACAGCAGGTGGAGCTAGAGCAACTGACTCCAAAACTGAGGATAATGTTTAGACTGTCCTCTATTGAGTGCCAGATTTGACTACTTTTTACCATATGGTTCAATGGGCTGCCACAGAAATCAGTTGGAAATGATGCCTAAGCACTGTCTGTTCTTGGCGCCAATTAATGGGATAATTTGCTCAAAAACAGAAATTGTTGTCACCTCAAAGATAAGCTCCCTTCAATGTCTCAAGAGATCATGAGAAAAAGCTGACCTAGCCCGAAAGATGCTATCATGATCAACAAAAAAGTCAATAATCTAGTATTTCTTGTAGTTCATCAAGGGGTCAAGTGTGCTGTCTCTATACACAAAACAGCACACAGTTGTATTTGAAACACTGTTAAAGAAAGCAAGGACTAATAAGATGGAAGAAAAAGATCTCAAGTGAGATTCCAAAAAAGTCTTACTTGGTTTGAAATGTGTACAAAGCTGGGTTTGAATGGCACTTGTTGAATTGTACATATCACTTTATATAATTGTAGGATTGTAGTTCCGGATGGTGGAAACTGATTTGATTTGCATTCAGGGTTATTCAGTTTCCTAAAATGTAAGCAGAGACCCAAACAACAACTAAACTAAATCGGCAGCACAACTTAAAAACGTCCCTGTGCTCTTTATAGATGGCACTGAGCCAATTTCTTTCAGCCGCAATTTCGAAATTCAAAACACTACTGCACGTCCACTCTGCTGATAAACACACATTCGCCTGGCCTGCTGCAGAAACGATTGGAGGCTTTTCTGGGTATTTGATTTGGCATGGTGCAAGTGTACACAGGAGATTTCACCAAGCCGAGAGAGTAATGAGAGAACAACAGAAAATGTCTGCTCTACAGGCAAAAAAGGAAATAAATAAATAGAAAAATGCGCTCGTGACATATCACTGAAGTGGTCAAAGCACAGGACAAGTGTCACTACAGGCAATTAACAGCTGAGGATAAAGTGGAGCTTTTGTGAAATCAGAGGTCTGCCTGTAAAATCAGAGCTGTTATTGTGACCTCTGCATGATTAGTGGTGTGTGCCGGCCAATTCCCAGTCTCTGCATGCTTTTCCTCTGCTACTATCCCTTATGGATTCACACTTGAGGTCATCCAAGGTCTGCGCAAATAAAGAGTAAAGTGAGATAATTTATAATATGAACAACTGTGTTTTTTAACACATAAGAGTGATTCTATTATTCTATTGTCTCTGTAGGTTATGCTTTTTAAGTATGGTAGGAGAGGTGGCAGAGGACATGCCATTCCAAAAACAACAGTAGAAGCATACAGAACCAGATGCTGTAGGGTTATCCGGCAACACTTTTCCAGGGTCAAGTTTGTTTTGCCCTCTGTGCTTCATTGAAGGTAGATTGGGAAAACATAGTGCAGACCTGTCTTAAGATAAAGGCCCCGTTTCAGAAAGGAGGTTAAGTAAGTATGTTAACCCTGACATGAAAGAAACTCTGGGTTTTCCGTTTCAAAATGGCAGGTTTGTCAAACTTTAGAAAGCAGGGTAAGTCAAGCCTGTTTCTGGAAGAGAGGTAACTTTTCCTCAGAGTCAATTACTATGGTAACTTACTTTGCCAACCTAACCTGGCCAGAAGCAGGTTTTATTATCTAAACGCTGAGTTTCTGTTGGTCTCCTCCTCTTTTTTAAAGACGAAGCGGTATTTCTTGCCTCAGCCTTATGTTTTCACAGAACTATTTTTATATGCAGTTTGGATACGCACATAAAAAAACAATTGGAAATGGCAAGATGCAAACAATTTTTTAAACTTTATAACTTTATTTATCAAATAAAGAAAAGATTCATTAAGCACTTTTAAATCTTTTAAAGTCTCTAAAAATTTTTGAAATTTTATCTTAAATTGGTCAATGTGTTTATAAGTGGAAACTTTAAAATAAACATTTCCACAGAACATTGAGTTAAGGTTATATGCATTCTTGTTTTGTCAAATTTGTTGTAGAAACTATGCAGTAGCCTATTTTATGTAATTTAATGCAATTACGTCTAAAGTAACTTCCAAATTACAACTAATTCCCCATTTTTTCAAGCGAAAAGTCATTAAACGTCACACATTACATTATTTATTTTACTTTATTATACTTAAATATTTTAATTGTAAACTTAAGGCTTGTGCACACTGGGGGGCTTTTTGCTCGTGTTTTCTGTCAACATTTAACGCCAGTAAAATTACAGTACACAGCGCTTACAGTAAAGTTACAGTACACAGTGCTTGCTTGAAGGTGTTTAAATGCAAAACTGTCAATGCGAGCACACATTGAAGAAGATGCTTAGAGGCGATATGAATGTGGCTGTTTAACAATAATCCTCGCTAGAGCTGGAGCTGCTGCTTGAACCATCCATAACAACAAGCATGTCAACTTTGTCTTCTTCTTCTGTGTTACAAGCAGGTGTCAGAAGCTTAAAGTTGTGTAGCACCATCTAAAGTCAAGGAGTGATTTAGCATACTCTTCTGCTCGACGCCAGTGTAAATCGTTTGGGTTTGAATCGGTAAAAACATCTTGAAAAACTCTGACAATGAATGCAAACGAAGAGCGTCCCGGTGTGTACAAGCCTTTAGGCTTTAACTTGAGCAGCTATGTTTTCCTATGCTAACTGTCTCTGTTTCACTGATGCAGTGGTGTTGCTTCTTAAGTATATGGTCATATTTGCTATAACTTTGCATGAGCACATCAAGTTCAGCTGAAGAAAGAAATGCTAAACTTCTTTATTTTTTAGATGTTGCCATAGTGACTCGTAATATCTGCGCTCCATTGATGATGCCTTTTTATAGTTGCTGTGTGCGTGCAGTTAAACTCTGATATCATCAACGTTTGCTTTAAGATTTAAAGGGCTAGCATTGCACCAGACCCCCCTAAGTGGTTTCATTTGAAAGTACAGAATCTTTTTATTTATTTATTTATTTTTTTGCACATATGCATCACTTTGGTTTTTATTCTACTGTACAAAAGTTATTTACACAACTAAATACACAGTATACTTGATACCCGACATTGGTTCATTTTCATATTTTTCATATGGTTCATTTATGAAACATGTACAAGTTATAGCTCACATGAAAGCTCTTGCCGGTGCTCATGCGGTTCTAGCATTCTTTTTACTGAATTACATGCACATATCAAACAGTTATTGAATGAATCACGTGTTTCCATGGCGCAGAAGTGAAAACAATACATTTATGATCTATAAGCAGCCCCACATAGCACAGACAGCTGTCATCTCTTAACTTATGCTGTGCGCTTTAGGGCCATTTCTCCCCTGTTTTTGAGGTGATGTGCATAAGTAATCCTTTTAAATGTCTGACGTGGTCCAAACACAGTGAATTATCTTTGATCAAACAAAAGAATAGTGAAATATGTAAACAATGATCGATCCCTGTGGCTTGTATAACTCCTCTGATCAGTTGGAAAACTTTTGCATGAATTATGGCACATACATTTTTTTTTTTTTTTATGATTACTGACATGTGCAGGAACCACCTCAATTAATTACAGCAACCTAGAACCAAGAACCTAGAACAACACAGAACCTAAATGGTACCATTTAAAATTTGAGTTTATAAAAAAAAAAAAAGCGCCTCTTTTTTCAGGTGTTTATTATAACATAGACAACATATAAAGTTATTTTAAATGGTTTCAATAGTGTTTTATGAAAATTCATAGGGTTTTCTTTTAAATGATACCAATTTTTTGCATTTACACCTCTTTATGTGGATTTGGTAAGCTTTTAAATTTGGGTAAGGAAAATCCAGGCGGAAATCCCAAAATAGCACTGGAGTTTGAGAAGTTAACTCGGCGTTGATCTAGTCAAAGTTGATTGACCTAACTCAGATCAGCTGTTCTAAAACCAAAAACTTTTTAAGTGTTTAATCTCTCGTTAAGTCAACTCAGAGTTCAAGTTTAAAATCTGAGTTGGTTGAACCTCCTTACTGAAACAAACCCGAGAAGTGCAAGCTCAAGTACGTAATTAGTAAGAAAAATTTAAATGTTTTAGCATAATTCCGTCCATATTCTTTTTAAAATGCATAGCTGATATAAATTGGCCAATGCTGACCTGCTAGTTAAAGTCATACACGTTGTATTTTTTAATAATAACAAAGTTTAGAGATTCTTAAACACCTTTGAATGCAAAAACCCATATTTTCATGTAGAATGGCTTGACTGTTTCTCTCCAAAGGAACTATGGAGGCTCAAGTGTGCCAAGTGAATCTTAGGTTATGAATATTAATGACGTTCACCGTGACTGATCTGCTGTAAGATGTTGGTAGGTGAGCGTTAACGGATTCGTTCAGCAATTTGCTAAATTAACCAAGCAACAGTGGCATCTTGCTTAATATTAAAGCCATTGTCATTCATGGCTGACAACAATTTTGTTATATTCACAAAACAGTCGAGCACAAAACAGTCAAGCACAATTCAATAAACTGAACGTGTTGTGGAATCGATGTGCCAATTTATAAATGTCGTAATTGTTGTTACATAATTAGACAATGCAATGCTCATGTGCATGATTATGTAAATTATCACATGAAAAGGGTGTAACTAATATGTAAAAGTCCTTAAATAGGTCATTAACTCTTGTTTATGTCCTTCGGTACCATCAGAATCAAAATTTTAAAGGAAAGCCTGAGATTATTACAGTTAATAGCAGGGTCAGCGACTAAATTGTGTTTACATTGAATAAGCCAACAATGTTGGATAAAGTTATTTTTAAAAATAATATCTGAATGTTGTCACTTAAAAAATAACTATTTGTTTAGTCAATTTTAAGGAAAGTAAAGTAAAAATTTTATGCAATAAAGTAACTTGTAAGCAGTCAAGTTCCCTTTATTTATATAACATTATTTAAAATACAAAATTATTTCAAAGCCACTTCTCAGTAATAAACATACAAACCTATCAAACACTTTATATCAAAGCAATTCATTATAATGTCATTGTTAATCTCAAATCATTCATTCATTCACTTTCAATTGGCTTAGGCTCCGTTTACACAAATTCGTTTTAGTTTTAAAACGCATAAGTTATGCTGCGGTTACGCCATCCATCTAACCTATGCCGGAGTTTTCGAGCACCGAAAACGGAGCATTTAGAAAACCTTGAAGAGGCTGTTTTCATTCTTAAATGCTGCTGCTCCGTCTCAGTGTGGATGGGGGAAAATGGAGACATCTGAAAACGATGGGGCTGCAGACGTTTTCTCTGATTAAGGCTTTTCCATCAATATTTAGTAGCCTACACACAGTTCAGTCCTGCATCTTTTCCTTGTTAGTTCAAACTTTGCAAGTTTGATATGGAAAACAAACTCCTGAGGACACGTCGGGTAAATCTTCAAAGGGAACAGTGTACATTATAACCTTAATCACATCACCCTGGCTATGTTGTTTCACTTTCTTGATTTAGGAAAAACTGGATTTAAGCAACTGCTATTTTCATTTTGATATTAGCAACTTAACAGACAGCAGAAATGTTGAGGTGTCGTGAAGCTACATATTTACATGAACGTCATCTTCATTGTATGCATATTTATATATGCCTACAACATAACTGCTTCCTTTCATTCTCATTGAAAATTCGAAAGATATACCTTCTCTTTTGCTGAATATTAGTTTTAAAAAACAATAATGGCCATTATACAAGCATAACGTACAACAAGTTTCTACATTATAGGAAAAAAAGGCAAGCAATCAGTCAATATGCAGAATGTACGTGGTTACATTAATTATTATCTTATCTTTGCGCTCAGCCAAAACACGTTACCTGAGAACAAGTAATAGATTCAAAAGACCAAAGTTGGGGAATATGTTGATAGATATAGATAACAAGATGAATTAAATATCATGTTTAATAAATATAGTGAAATTAGATCCAGCGGTAGACACTCGATAAACAGTATGACGAGCACAGCTCTCATCTGTGTAGATGACTGCCTGGAACTCAGACGTCCACATACGCTGCAGCGCATGCCAGAGTGTGTGTGTGTGTGTGTGTGTGGTCACGTGATGTTCAGTTTTAGTGGTGTGGTGTAGTCGAAGAGCTGTTTAGAAATGCTGGGTGAAACGCTAGTGTGGACGCGGATCGTTTTCATTCTAAAAATGTTGTTTTAAAACTAAAACGTACTAGTGTAAACGGGGCCTTAGTCTTTTTTTCACAGGTCACCACAGCGGAATATACCACCAACTCCAGCGTATGTTATATGCAGCAGATGCCCTTTCAGTTGCAACACAGTATTAGGAAATACCCATACACACTCATTCACACACCCTCGTACACTACAGCAAATTCAATTTATTAAATTCACTTATAGCCCATGTCTTTAGACTGTGGTAAAAACATGAGCAACCGGAGGAAATCCATGATAACATGGGAAAAGCATGCAAATTCCACACAAAAATGCCAATGTGTCATTGCTAAAGTCAACTAAGCTGTAAACCAGTTCTTTGTGTAATCATTCATTCAGTCATTTTCCTTCATCAGGGGTCACAACAGCGGAATGAACTGACCCAGCCAGGACTCAAACCGACAACCTTCTTGCTGTGAGGCGACAGTGCTAACCAGCCACTTTATCGCTCCTCTTGGTGTAATCATATAATTCATTAACTTTGTCCTGTTAGTAAAAGTCACATTTCTTTAAAACGTGTATAGGACAGTTGTATTTTTAAAAGATGTGTGTTGGGAATCTTGATGTGCAGACATTTTGAAGTCTGTCATGTGGTGTTTCAATAGCAATATTTTAGGTGTGAATGCTTTTTGGATGTAGCAGATCAATGTGAAATAGTATGCAGCTTTTGGCCTTCTGCTTTAACTGCCTTCCTTTTAGCTTTTGAAAAAGTCTAACCACTTATCTTTTTAGATACACAAGTTATCAGAAGCACTCCTAAAAATATTATAGGCCTAGTGAGATTATTTATGAAACCATTTTAGATGACTATATTTTTATGTCAGTTTCAGACAAATTACAGCATGTTCTAGCAAGCTAAAATTGCGGGAGGCAGAAGAATTGGTGCAGAATTGGGCAAGCTATTTTTTTGTATATATTGTTTGTTTAATTTTTCTATTTGGTATTTTGCTTTTTGCTGGTATTTATATATATATAAATGTTTACTGTACATTAATCTTAGCATCAATGTTGCACTGTGAAGAGATCATAGGCTTTCCAATGCAATCAAACATGCCTACAGGTCATTAGCTCAGACTTGGATTCAATTATCTTTTAATTATTCACTTAATTTGTGGCCAGAATAAATATTAGATATCTGCTTAAGGTTGTGATTGGTTGGATCGGTATGAACACATAAAAAAATAAACAGTATTAAACTTTAAATGGTGCTAGAGGGCAGTATGGTGTTAGGTTGTGCATACCACTCAGACATTAATACTAAAATCAAGGATCTGTCTCTGTTTGGCTCTTTCACTTTTCTCCTTCCTTTAAGTCTATACCGTAGGAAGAAGTGTCCCTGTGTCTTTCAAGCTTTTTTCTTTTATGTTTAGGTAAACCTTTGAAGTACCTGTTTAAAATCATTCCAGAAAACAAACAAACAAAAAATGCGCATAAAGGCTTAAAATTGTGATGGGGCGTTTTTGGCAGACAGTAATCCATGTGGTTTGCTGGAGATTATGCAGATACTGATAGTCAAGAATTTCCTTTAAAAGAAAAGAAAAAGCAGAAAAAATAACTCTCAACAATATAGTGCAAATTAAGATCTCTGTTTGCCAGATTTCTCCTTTTGAGAAAACCCTGATAAGCATGTGTCTCATCCAGATTTCTCAGCAGTCGTAAATTGTGCTTCAGTTTGCCAAAGTAAGCGATTTTAAGTGCTTATTTTTTTTTTAATTCTGTGTTTCTTGTTAAACAACAAACTACCTTTTTTAAATAATATAAATTTGTTCTGTGTGTACATATATACTCACTGGCCACTTTATTAGGTACACCTGTCCAACTGCTCATTAATGCAAATTTCTAATCAATCAATAACATGTCAGCAACTCAATGCATTTAGGCATGTAGACATGGTCAAGACGATCTGTTGCAGTTGAAACCGAGCATCAGAATGGGGAAGAAAGGTGATTTAAGTGACTCTACATCTGGCATAGTTGTTGGTGCAAGTTGTGGTGGTCTGAGTATTTCAGAAGTTGTTGATCTACTGGAATTTTCATGCACAACCATTTCTAGGGTCTACAGAAAAAGGTCAGAAAAATAGAAAATATCCAGTGAGCGGCGGTTCTGTGTAAGCAAATGTCTTACTGGTGCCAGAGGTCAGAGGAGAATGGCCAGACTAGTTCCAGCTGATTAAAAAGGTAACAGAAACTCAAGTAACCACTCGTTACAACTGAGGTATGCAGATGAGCATCTCTGAATGCACAACATGTCAAACCTTGAGGCAGATGGGCTACAACAGCAGAAGACCACACCAGGTGCCACTCCTGTCAAGAACAGGAAATGTTACAATTTGCACAGGCAAAATAGAAACACATTGCACATTGGACAAAAGAAGACTGGAAAAACCTTGCCTGGTCTGATGAGTCTTGATTTATGCTCTGATGTTTGGATGGTAGGGTCAGAATTTGGCATCAACAACATGAAATCATTGACCTTCCTTGTATCAACGGTTCTGGTTGCTAGTGGTGGTGTAATGGTTTGGCGGATATTTTCTTTGCAAACTTTGGCCTCATTAGTACGAATTGAGCATTGTGTCAACGCCACAGTCTACCTGAGTATTGCTGACCCTGTCCATCACTTTATGACCACAGTGTACCCATCTACTTCTGGCTTCTTCCAGCAAAATAACGCTTCATGTCATAAAGTGCAAATCATTTCAGACTGGTTTCTTGATCATAATAATGAGTTTACGGAACTTAAATGGCCTCCACAGCCACCAGACACCTTTTGGGATGTAGTGGAACAGGAGATTCACATAATTCATGCAGCGGACAAATCTGCAGCTACTGTGTGATGCTATCATGTCAATATGGACCAAAATCTCTGAGGAATATATCCAGTATCTTGTTGAATACATGCCACGAAGAATAAACGCAGTTCTGAAGGCAAAAGAGGGTCCAAGTCAATTTATCACAACACAGTTTTAAACAACAACAACAAAAGATTATTTTATATGCAGTTTTGTTTAGTCAAAGAGCAACAGCAACTGAATTGGTGACTAATTAGTTTAAATGCGCTAATAGAAGGTGTACAGTGGATTATCTTTTGATCTGCATAGGGTAAAATATTACCTTCATGTACAGTAAAAAACACTGTTTGAAGTAATCCAAAATTGGTATCTATAACAAAAAGGTGGCGCAGTGGGAAGCGGTTTCACCTAGCAGCAAAAAGGTCACTGTTTGAGCCCCGGCTGGGCCATTTGGCGTTTCTGTGTGGAGTTTGCATGTTCACCCCATGTTTGCATGGTTTTCCCCACAGTTCAAAGACATGCAGTATAGTTCAATTGAATAACTCAAAATGGGCATAGTGCATGTGTGTGAATCCAAGAGTGTATGGGTGTTTGGATTCCAGTGTTAAGTTGCAGCTGGAAGAGCATCTGCTGCGTAAAACATGTTGGATAAGTTAGCGTTTTATTCTGCTGTGGTGACCCCGGATTAATAAAGGGAAAAAGCTGAAAAGATAATGAAAGAATAAATACAATACTAACATTACAGTTATAAAATCACCTCTTTAAAGTTTAAAGTAGCAGACACTTCCCCCACCATATGCAGTAGTCCCTTGGGAAGAGCCACCGGATGAGCCAAAGTTATGTTCACTCAAACAAATTATTAAAATTCCATCTAGTTGTCAGTAGTGATGCAGACATCACATGCTTCATTTTCACCAAGTAGCATAAAAGATGCATGAATAAGATCTTCACTAATGGCACAAAAAGCTAAGAAATGTCTGAGCAACACAGTTTTCTTATGAGTGGCTCTTCAGTCAAAGCGACAGACAACACGGGAATATGACCCCATACCTCAAACTAATTAGTAAGGCCACAAAAATGTGTCAGGCCACAACACCACTTTAACCATGTGTTTGCTGATTTAGCCACTGGAGTTAATGGTGCCTCTAGACCCTCAGGAGTTGCCAGGGAAAGACTGCTGTCAGCAGATGCGTTGTCCTAACATAATGCAGAGTGAAGCACTCTGTCAAAGTCATAACACACGTGACTCTCCTTGACATTCCTTGTATCTAAAGAACACTGTATTCACGAGGTGATTTCCTGCTGTCAATCAACCTGGCATAGGCGGCAGAAAGCCAAGCACTTCTTCCCCAAACAAATTGTCCGCAAGGAAAATAAATCTCCACTCAAGAGATAGATGTCATGTATTTATGTAGTGAGTGAATAGTTTGTTGATCTTTGAGATGTTGGATGTTTGGCAAGTTACAGACATTGGATTTAATGCACCAAGTATTTCCATTTATCCTGCTATTCCCTTCTCCAAAACTAAAATCTCTTAAACTCCCAAAAGTTTGAAATGTAACATAAAAAATGTAAAATGTAGAAAGGCCAACACACTGACTGACTGAGTTTGATACATTTAAACCAGAAAGTTTCATCTGTTTCATCTAACACCATCTGTGATGGTTAAATCAGCCTTTATTACATGGCTGTCTGGAATACTCGATTCTGATTGATCAATCATGACATTCCATTGCATGCCATTCCTGGATAACAACCGCTGAATAACACAGGTTCAACCAGGTACTTAGAATCACCTTGATCATCAATGAATAGACCTACATTCATTTGTTTATACTTGTTTGTAACACCATTTTACTGATTGGTCCTGTCTTGTGAATGAATAATTCATAGGTTATTCTATTTTCCATCCAAGCAGTTTTGTTTCTGTCAGCTTTGCATTTTTGACAGTTTGGCACTATCTTGTACCTGAATTATGCTGAACTATTACAGCTCAGAACAATGTTTCGTGTCTATTTCTTTTGTTTTGAGTCAAGCAGCTATATGTATTAAGCGGGATAAAGTACATCCAGAAAAAAAATTAAGCACTTATACAGTTTGATAAGCCTGGCTGAATTTCTTCTGTGATTAAAAAACTGGGGGTACTTTAAACCTAACATCGCACACACTAAAGAATACACTGCAAAAAAAAAAGGCTATCTTTATCTAAATTTTTTTAATCTTGTTTCTAGTCCAAATATCCAAAAATTGTTAAATGAAGAAGAATTTTCTAGACAAGCAAAACATATTGTCTTGTTTTAATAAATAATATTCCAAATTAAAGTGAGTTTTTCCTTAAAACAAGCAAAATGATCTGCCAATGGAGTAAGAAAAATAATCTTATGTCATAATATTGGCATATTATTTCTGAAAACAAGACATTATGTTTTGCTTGCCAAGAAAATGCTTCTTGATATAAGAATTTTTCAACATTTTGACTAGAAACAAGATAAAAAAAACTAAGTAAGAATTTTTTTTTTTTTTTTTTTTTTTTTTTTTGCAGTGTAGGGCATGATTTGAGATGGTGTGTACCTTCACTGTGGCATGCAATATACTTACATAAGAACTTAATGTTCTGAAAGGAGTGCTAATCTAGTACTTCTTACTAATTCATATTCTGTTCATGCTACAGTACGATGATACATTTTTCATGCTCAAAAATAACTTATTGAACAACACAAACTACTATTTCTACACAAACTAACAAGTAGTCTTGCAACTACTGAACAAACTGGCTTTGATCTGCCACCATGTAATCTTCAGAATAGTAATATCACTATATATGTGTGAAAATCATGATTTCATTTGGCCCAATTGGGCAAATCATGTCTATTCAAAAGTAGGTTCTGTAATCAGAAAACATAAAATAAATGGATTATTTTTATTTATTTTTTTTGCAATTCAATGTATTAATTTTTATTTCTAGCGCTTTTACAGTGCAATATAAATTATGCCAAAGTAGCTTAACATAAAAGTTCTGGTAAATTGAAACAGAGAGTCAGTCCGGTTTTCAGAGTTGAAGTTCAGTTTAGTTCAAGTCAGTGTGGATTAAATTTCACTGCTGAAAGCCCAAACTCTGAAGAGTAAATCCATTAATGTTCAGCTCCACGAGTCCTAAATCAAGCAAGCCAGTGACGACTTTTTGCAGTTAAATACTAAAAACAGGATGAGATTATTGGTCAGACCTCATATAATAATAATAATAATAATAATAATATTAATAATAATACAATCATAAGAATTTATTAATTATAAACAAGAAGTTCCATCAGTAAAGGAATTTCTAAGGTGAGATGGGTTTTTGAATTGTAAGGATACAGAAAATCTCACTCATGCTTTTATTACTTCACGTCTTGACTGTAAAAAAGATATGTTTCCTCTTTTCTTTCTTAATATCAGTAAAATTTATCTTTTCTAGCAAAGAATGCTGCAAATTACTCATAAAAAGTTATCCCATCATATTGTATCTGTTTATACTTCTTTATATAGGTTACCTGTTAATTACAGCATTGATTATAAGATTTTATTACTGACTTAAAGGATTTAATAAAGGATTGCCGCAGCCATATCACCCTGCACATCTGACTGGTCCAATAAAGAGACACAGTGACTGACTCAGATTTGTCAAATCCCACATAGCCTTCACTAGTTGACATCACATCAAATTATAACCTAACGGGTTGGTGCAATTGGACCCATCTATCGAGCACCATCAGTTACAGGACAAACTGACACCCAGACAAGAAACCAGCCCTCCTCCTGCCCTCATTCACACATCTCTGTTGATCAGTCTGGACACTGTTATTATAATTACAGTGCTCTGCTTTCCAGCCAGACGAACACACTCAACTTTACATTTTGTTCATGTTGTACAGATTATGACTTAGCTGTCATTTTCACCTTCTGGTCTTCCAACAGTATCCATTCCTGATGTCCTCTAGATCTGACTTTCACAGGAGACCAGCAAAACATATTATTCTAAGAATGGTCTAGAATTTCAAGTAGAAATGGCCTTAAAATTTAAGTTGGCACTTACATGAGGCTATGGTGATCTTTATTCTGGCTCTCGGAGACGAGAACAGCTAATTTGCACAAGAGCAAAATTGTTGACCTACAAATAATATTCTCTCAATCAAATGATATGCTAGTCTAAAATGCTGGAGCTGTGGATGTTATTTGCCATGTGCACCAGAGCAAATTACTTGACTTGCATTGCCCATCTATATCGGAAAGAGCAGAAATTCTCCGAAACACATTTTCAGCAATTTGAACTTTATTTACCAACCAAGGCAGTGTGCCATCAGATGAACCTTGTTATATTAAAGTTAGAGATATGACTTCCTGAGAATTCCAAATCAGATTAATAAAGCTGACTCCAAGAGACTAGAATATTTCAGCTATATTACAATTCTGCTCATACTTTAATTCGGCTGTTTTTCTCCTGCATTCTTCAATGGATGAAGTCAAATCCTAATGTGTTTTTTTTTTTTTCATAAGTCCAGCGTTACATTGACTACAATGAAGTGCTGTTGATGTACTTCTGAATGAGTGTTCTGCCATTTGCCCTGACCTCTCGCCGCCTCTCGATTCCCATTAATTGAGATAGTGCTGTGACGAGACTTATAGCATAATGAAAGAGACTCGCATTAATTTTGCTCATGTGTTAACTCAACATTGAATCCCAATGACTGCCACATGAATGCAAACACTGCATGCAAATTGCAGTGTAGAGTTTAGCTCCTTTAAAATCCAATAACATATTGCACGCACCCCCAAAATGATAAATAGCACTTTCAATAGGGTCTATGTTAGTCTCACTATCTATTTTGTACATGCAAGTACATTCGTTTTCATTCTTTCATCTGCTTTTCAGCTTAGTCCCTTTATTATCAGAGGATGCCACAGCAGAATGAACCAACAACTTATCCAGCACGTTTTTACACAGCGGATGCTCTTCCAGCTGCAATCCATCACTTGGAAACAACCATACATTCTCATTCACACACATACAATACGGACAATTAAGCTTACCCAATTCACCTATAGTGTAATACCTATATTATAGTCTTTGGACATTTGGGGGAAAGCAGAACACCCAGAGGAAACTGACACAAACACGGGGAGAACATGCAAACTCCAAACAGAAATGCCAACTGACCAAGCTGTGGTTCAAACCAGCGACTTTCTTGATGTGAGGCAACAGCACTACCCTACATCAGATCTCAAATCTCTCACGAGTGCCATTCGCACCTGCTCTTCTCATGTAAATTCACCAGAGGCTGCTGTTGATTAACTCAGTGACTGACTGACCAATCTGATTCCCCATCCTCCCCTTTCCCTAAACTCAACCAATAGTATTTTGAAAAGCACCTATTGACCCGCCCACCCCCTTCCCTAAACCCAACCGCAGTGTTTTAGAAGCAGTCCAGGAAAAGAAAAGCCCCCTGATTTTTACCACGTTTTCAGATTTTACCACATTCTCACCCTGTTATTTACTTGTTTATTTTTAATTTTTTTGGCTTCTGTTTTTGTCCTGCTTACGTTCTGGAACCGTTCTTCCATGGACTTAAACCCTGTTGTCATGGTCAACTCCGCTCTGAATCTCAAGTCCGCTGACATACGTGTCGAGCTAACTGGACAAACTGCTAACAGTGGGAAAGTCATCCACATGAAGGTAAGCGGTCAGCTGGTAAGCGCAAAAAGGGACGACATCATGCCGCCTGTACCGTTTTTTTTTAAAGACGAAATGCACCCATGGCTACATAATTTGTGATCTCCATAAACTAATATAGGGGGTATGTTTTCAGAATGAGCCTATGTTGAATAAAACATACTATGGGTAAAATACTGACATGTCTGAGGTGAAAACCATGCTATAAAATAAAAAGTAACACAAGCACAACATTGTTGTCACTGGTTACAAAACAAAATGAAAAACACCTAAGGAACATCATTTTCATTACCTATTAGCTGTGCTCACAGTGCACCTTTTCAATTGCATGCACAAACGCAGCAGTGCAGACTGTATATCACTTCATTATAAATAAGAGCAATCATGCAATCTGTTATTTCAGCATTGATCTTATTTTGAGTGCTGTGTATTTTTATACATATTTAGAGTAGGTCTCAGATTTGTGAAAGAAAATGCATCTGTTTTTTTAGGACTGTATTTGGTTAATGCTCAAAACAATGCCATCATAAATGCATCCCATAATCACATCTAAAGATTACCTTAAAGATACTTCCCAGCAAACATTTATTTACTTATTTATTGGTTTTTAAAAGAGTAGATGTTTTATAGATGGCTAAACATAGTTGTGTTGGCTAAAACAAAGCTAAATTTGGGCTGCCTGTAAAAATCTAAAAGATGTCTAAGATTAGGCCAAAACTAAACTAGTCATCAAATAAAAAGAAATGAATGACTACACATATAAAGTCTGTCTAATCTGTTTATTTGACGATTAGTCTAGTTTTGGGCTACCTATTAGATTTTCACGTACAGCCCAAGTTTAGCCTTGTTTTAGCTAAGCTGTCAACATTTAGATGTCTATTAGATGTCTATTAAACACAAAATTGTTTGCAGGGTTACTATCTGACCCAGGGGCATCGATTGTCTATGGCACATCTTCAGGACTTTCAATGGAGTTGAGGTCAACTGGTGGTCAATTCATGCATGAAAACAAAACATTCTTTTACAAGCTGAGCCCAATGCACATTGTAGTTGTCATCCTGAAATATGGCCATCTGATACATCTTTCAACACGATTGTTTAAGAAATCAACAGTTACACAAAGCCCATTCGATTGCTGCCAATATGCCAGACACACATTAATCACTGCAATATAAATTCAACCATAAGATCTTCAGCATTTGCTTACTTTAATCCTTTTCTTTTTGGCAAGGCAGCATGTTATCTGTTAACACTTATAAACTGAACCCAGCAGTAAAGTGTTGCCCATATTATACAGTATGTCTCAAAACTTGTTGTTTTTCCCACCTTCCACCACACAAAAGGTTTGTCACAGAAAAGCCCTTCTATCTTTGAAACAAGACAAAATATGTTGACTTCATAACACAGCAGATCTAGTAAAAATGTGGGAATTTGCTGTATAAAGGTTATTCTAAATCCATGCCATCTCAACACATCCTTAAAGGTGCAGTATGTACATTTGACACCCAGTGGTTGAACTAGGTACTACACTCCTGGATCAAAACAAACGCAAGTGCAGGTTGCCAGATTGATGACAGGAGCGAGTTAAACCGTGATCTAAATATAAGCAACGAAACCCAATAGAAGGAATATTTTCCATATAAAAAGGAGTTTTTGTCTTAACCAACAGCTCGACTTGATATATTAGAAACGGCTTCTATTTCTCACAGGTAAACAACAGAAAACTTACACAATGTTCACCTCAGGTAAACCTCATGTGCTTTATTCAGTGTTAAATGCTAACAATGTGAGTTTGAATGCCATTCTACATGACATTTATTGCCTTATATAGATGCAGCAGATATTTACCTTAGATCTTGAAAATAAAATAAACTGTTTGAAATTGAACTTTAGAACTAAACACAAGTGATTCAGCATCTACATTTAATAATGTTAAAAAGTTTTAATACAATATGCATTTATTAGATTAGAAATCTTACCACTTCCTGAGTGAGCGCATATTCTGTGCTTCTGAATGGCTGTATTTACATTTCTGTATTTCGTCTGGTGCAAACAGCCAAATTGCTCATCACAGCATTATCTCATCATATACCTATTGTTTGGACACTCGGTAACAATGTAACCTGCACACCCAATGTTTACGCTCATAATATTTATACCATTTACTAATTAATAACCTCATTTGGAACTCTGAATCTGCCTCTCATTTCGGAGTCTGGTACTGTCCACCAGAGGTCGCATTTCGGCCACGGATGCATTCTTTCAGAGTCTTTCTAAATGAATGAATGAAATGAAATGAATGAATGAATGAATGAATGAATGAATGAATGAATGAATGAATGAATGAATGAATGAATGAATGAATGAAATATGTGGTTTTCCACCAAGGCAACCCAGAGTGCTAAAATATATTTGACTAAACTGGCATTGGGCAGGTTAAAATTAGCAAAACAAATACAGCTTCCTGACACGGAAAACATTTTTAAAGCAGATATTTGACTTCAGCATTGTTTTTCAGATAAACTAGTATGTTCACTTGGTATGTTTCCTTAATATCTGCAAACATATTATGGTATTTTTATGCTTTAGAAGAGTCAAAAACTTACATACAGCACCTTTAAGCAATAGAGTCGTAAACAAGTTCAGAATGTGTATTCCTCTCTGAAACGCTAACATATCTTTGTGAAAAAACCAACAAGGCAGGCTTTCTTTCATAAAAGTGCCAAAAACTTCCAGGTATGTAATAAGTACCCGCCGAGAATAGACTATCAGGGCATTATTTAGAGGGATGACCTTTGGGATAAAAAAAGGGACCATTATTAAAGGACATGTCAGAGGGCACTAAACACACTCTGAGCTTTTCTGCCAATCAAAACTCAGTTTGTGCTTATTATGTGAAATCAACACTGTAAAATGTTTACCTTGGAACACCAAAGTGGAAAAATTTTGATTGCATCGCTAGCAGGGTCTTGACGGAAGGGAAGGCTAAATTGCCCCTGTCAAAAAAACATTTTACTTAAACCTGTTTCCTTTGAAACACCTGCAGATTTTGTTTTGAGAGGGCAGCTTGTTATTGAACATTATGTTCCATGTTTTATTATAATTTTCTTCATGAGGAGACCCAGAATCACTAACATTTCATATAATTTGACACATGTGACAATCTCCCGTTCACTAGATGAATGAATGCACTCAGGTAGTAACTCATTAGTCATTCACAAATAACACACACACACACGCACACACACACACACACACACACATTTCCGGAATGCCTCCTCACAATGAACCCCAACCCCCCCAACCAATCTCGCTTCTCTCCCTCTCCTTTCGTCTCTCCCTCATCTCCCCTCCCACTCTATGCTGTGTGTAGCTCTCTCTCTATCTCTACCCCTCACAGGCACGCACTCTGTCAGTGGAGGAGAGGGTTTCGAAATCCAGCTGTAGCTCAAAGTGATCGCCTCCTTGGGCATACCCATCTAAGAGGATTCTGCCCTTATACCCTCGTGGCACTTTCTTTTGTTGTTCTGAACCTGTTGGACTCTTCTTATCCTCCACTCGGGTTTGGGATACAGTGAGTGTTCCGCTGAAGAATATCTGAAGTTTGTTTTGCATGGCTGAAGCACCTGCCTATGACTCATTTGTGCTTTTTAATATTGACATGATCTGTGAGTCCTAACACACATGACACGGCTAGAGCATTAATTTCTGGTCAACTGGAATTGCTGTACAAGGATTTTTACCAGCAAGCTAATAGGAGTAAACTCTTAGGAGAAACCATGAGTTGGACTCATTCTAAATGCTAAACGTCTGTCTGCTTGGAGCTACGCCATCAGTGGAATCCAATCAAGGTAAATCCCTATTTTTTATTTCCTTCTCGAAATTGCATTACATTTTGACTCTGGAGGTCACTTGTCCAAAATGATGAATGGTTACGGATAAGCATTTTTCCTCAATTTAAGGGTGCAGAGACTGTTTTTTATATATATTTTTATTTAGGTTTTGGTCATATGATGTAAATAATTAATTAAAAACAGCTAACTATAAAGGATTTTCATCAAGCAATAGAAAAATGTGTCTACCACTCGGTTTTTAGTTGGTAAGAGTACAGATTGTTTTCAAGATGTCCAAAAAAATGACAGCTAACAATTTACAATGACAGTACATGAATAATGATGTGGTAATATGTAAACAACATTACTTTATTATGAGTTAATGATGAGTTAAGGTGCACTTTAATCATGAACTAACATAACTGCAACATGTGTCACATGAGTTCCTGTGTGAATAACGGGTATCTTAATTACTTGTTAGTACATTTTCTTAATTAATGTATTAATTAGCATTTCAGTTTAAGCTAAATGTATCTGACATGAACTCATGAGCTGTTAACGTATAGTCAAATCATGACTTTACTTGGAGGGGCACATTACCATAACTACTCATGAACTCCTTAAACTGTTGATGCTGACACAACACTTTTCTATTGTTATTCAGTGTACACACACTAGACAGACGTATATAAGGAGTTCATGATTTGTTAGGAACAGGTTAATGGTGATGTGCCCCTCCAAGTAAAGTAATGGTATATTTTTACATTAACATTTCATGAGTTAATGATGGTTAAATTTAGCATAAACTAATACATTAATTAACAAACAATCATATACTAACAAGTAATTAAGGTAGCTGTTATTCACACATGAACTCATGTTTTTGAAGTCATGTTTATTTTACATATTACATATTTACATATTACATATATACATATTTTCATGTACTATTATTGTAAAGTATTACCAATTTACCTCATATGTGCAGTTTTTACTATAGAAATAATTATTAATATATTTATAGTTTCTTAAAGCATGTAAAAAGGGTTTTAGGCACAATAAATATATCTAACCTTTCAATATATGTTCAGAATTTTTTTATAGTGGTTTAAAATGATTTACCAGTGGTTTAAAATGATTTAAAATTATAAAAATAGAAAATTATATTTAAATAATGTAATATTATTTTTAAAATGATAAAAAAGTGTATATAATATAATTTTTTTTCTTACAAATGAAGCGTGTTATCAAAATTAATCATATTATCATATCTGACCTCATATAAACCATAGGTTAAAAAAAATAATTTTTAAAATATCATAACTTACAGGAAGCCAAGGTACACAATAAATTCATATTATAGATTAAAATATAAATTAAGAAAGGTTTATTTATATTATTATATTATGGGTGTCACCTTATTTTTATGGTCCGTTGGTTTATTTTAAGTTATATTGCATCTACATGGCAACTAATTCTCAATAGATTATAAGTGGAAAGTCAGGTTGGGGTTAGGGTTAGAAGTAGTGTGTTGACATAAATTTCTTATAGTCTGTTAAATGTCTGTTTAGCAGCAGCACCAACTGATTTTAAGCAGACAATCTACTAATACTCAAATGAACCACCAAAATAATGTGTTACCCTATTATATTTAAAATTTTATTCGAATTTGCAAAACAAACTATAACTAATACAACCCAGAGTTAAACAACTTTTTAACCACTTTTGACTATTCATTTCTTTATAGAGATGACCACTGTGTCTGTGGAGCCCATAGTGGCGATGGTGGAAAAGATTTCCAATGTCACTGAGAGTCCAGTAGAAAGTTCCCCAGAAGACATGGCTGCCACGTTCACCATTGGCACCATCCTGTCCCTAATGTGTCTGGTGGGTGTGTCCGGAAATATCTACACGCTGGTTGTCATGTGCCACTCCATGCGCTCAGCTGCTTC
This sequence comes from Danio rerio, assembly GCF_052040795.2. NCBI lineage: Eukaryota > Metazoa > Chordata > Actinopteri > Cypriniformes > Danionidae > Danio > Danio rerio. The sequence goes on from NC_141032.1 coordinate 30,413,965, forward strand.
AATGTACATCTACATCATCAACCTGGCAATGGCTGATCTGCTCTACTTGCTCACAATCCCATTTGTAGTGTGTACACATTTCCTGAAAGGATGGTACTTTGGGGACATAGGATGTCGGATCCTTATCAGCATGGACTTCCTTACAATGCATGCCAGCATTTTCACACTGACTGTCATGAGCACAGAACGTTACTTCGCCGTACTCAAGCCTCTGGATACAGTCAAACGCTCAAAAAGCTACAGAAAAGCAATCGCACTGCTGGTGTGGACTGCCTCATTGATCCTCACATTACCCATGATCATCAGCGTCCAGCTCATGACAATGAACTCCAAGCAAATGTGCAACCCCACTCTGAGTCCTCTCTCTTACAAAATCTACATCTCCTTTCTCTTTGGCACAAGCATTGTAGCTCCAGGGGTGATTATCGGGTACTTGTATATACGCCTGGCAAGAACCTACTGGATCTCCCAAACTGAGACTTTCAAGCAGACTAAGAAGCTTCCAAACCAGAAGGTCCTGTATCTGATCTTTACCATTGTGCTCCTGTTCTGGGCCTGCTTCTTACCTTTTTGGATCTGGCAGCTTCTGAATCAGTTCCAGCCCACATTGGATCTCTCCACCAAGGCCAAGCGCAACATCAACTATCTAACCACATGCCTAACCTACAGCAACAGCTGCATCAACCCGTTCCTCTACACTTTGCTCACCAAGAACTACAAGGAATACCTTCGCAAGAGACAGAGGACTTGGACGGCTGGCAGCTACCTTAACCGGCGGAATCGTTTTCAGCGGTCACCTCGTCGCTCCTTGTCATCCAGCAGTCAGCAGTGCACAGAGAGCTTTGTGCTCGCACATACCTCTCGCACCAACAACAGCAGCCTCTGAGGTAGGCTCCTGACCTTGTCTTGTTGGTCTTCTAATGTAACTGCCTGTTGTTTTCCAGACAGTCTGAGAGATAAAGATCCAGCCTGAATGAAACCAAATTTACTCCAGTTTACCTTCATGTATTTGCGCAATCCAGCAAGTCTGTTTTTAATCAAGTTAAGGCATGACTGTTGCAGATTTGTGGTCAAGGGTCAGATTTTTGGATCAGCTCGTGTCACTGCAAATGGTTTTAGTTGCAATAGTAGAACTTGATGTAAAATGCTTAAAATGCTTCTATTACCTATGTCAGTTATTCCAGGTGTAAAGAAAGATGTTTTCAAACACAACAGGTCAATCAGATAATTATTTTGAAAGCAAATTAAGATGTCGTTTGAGTCTCAAGGGAGAAATTGTTTCATAGATAATTGGTCCAAGTGCAACTGCTGGTTCAGGTAAAGCAGGCCTCATGGTAATTGGGCTCCACTGATTGGATATCAGGTCCAAATTACTCTACAATCAGCAGAACTGCTACCGTCAAGATGATCTTCATGATACTGAATGCCTGCATCATTTGAATGACTGCACACTGAAATAATAAAGTTCTAACAAGACTGAAACAGGCTATTACTATGGTTGAGTTAGAACAAAGTATTAACATCATAAACAATAAATTACTTATAATTTCTTCCTAGAATAATTCTGTCTGGGATCACTCAGGGAAAAAAAAAAAAAAAAAAAAACTCCCCCTAGATTAGAACTAATCCTAAATCTTATTTTAATTTCCCACCAAACGACAAAATTAAAAGCAGAGCATTGAATGGAAAGAGGAAAAATAATATACCAAACTTTCATTCTCATTTTATATTCATTAAAATTAATGGTCTAATTTATTCTGTGGCCGAGAGAGAGCTTAACGTGCTACAATTTATGAAAACACATGCATTTACAAAAACACCAGCAAATTAAGAAACAATCATCATCAGTTTGATAGCACATGTGTTGCAAATTCTCACAACACAAGCAATAAAAGAAATGTTCTGCATTTTGTCACAACACAAACAACTGAAGAAACGTTCTTTGTTTATTTTAATATCCTGATTACACAATTCCCTTGTCTTTTGTAAATTATTAGCCTAAATAAACTCATGGTTAAATGCAAAACGTTGGTTTAATAGTATGCAGCATGTTTAATAAATGCAGTGTGTTTTTTAAGTTGTTTGTGTTATGACAAAATACAATGCATTTCTTTAGTTGTTTGTGTTGTGACAGAATGCAGCACATTCCCTAAGTTGTTTGTGTTGTGACAAAATGCAGCACATTTCTTCAGTTGTTTGCCTTTTGAACAAATGCAGCACGTTTCTTCAGTTGTTTGCCTTTTGACAAAATGCAGCACGTTTCCGAAGTTGTTTGTGTTATGACAAAATGCAGCGCGTTTCTTCAGTTGTTGTTTGTGTTCTGTCAAAATGCAGCGCGTTTCTTCAGTTGTTGTTTGTGTTCTGTCAAAACGCAGTGTTTCTTCAGTTGTTTGGCTTTAGACAAAATGCAGCGCGTTTCTTTAATTGTTTGCGTTGTGACAAAATGCCGCAATTTTTTTTCAGTTGTTTGCCTTTTGACAAAATGCAGCACATTTCTTCAGTTGTTTGCCTTTTGACAAAATGCAGCATGTTTCTTCAGTTGTTTGGCTTTAGATAAAATGCAGAATATTTCTTCAGTTGTTTGTGTTGTGACAATGCAGTGCATTTCTTCAATTGTTTGCATTGTGACAAAATGCAGCACGTTTCTTCAGTTGTTTGCATTGTGACAAAATGCAGCGCGTTTCTTCAGTTGTTTGCATTGTGACAAAATGCAGCGTGTTTCTTCAATTGTTTGCCTTTTGAAAGAATGCTGCGCATTTCTTCAGTTGTTTGGGTTGTGACGAAATGCAGCATGTTTCTTTAAATTGTTTGTGTTGTGACAAAATGCAGCGCATTTCTTCAGTTGTTTGTGTCATGATAATTTGCAACATGTGTGCTCTCAAACTGATGATTGTTTTAATTTTGTTTTAATTTCCTGGTGTTTTTGTAATTGCATGTGTTTTCTTAAAATGCAGCATGTTAAGCTCTCTCAGACACTGTAAAATTGTGTATTCAGCTTTGCATTTAGCTTCAGTAGAGTAAATGATTGTATTAAGTTTACTTCAATGTCCACTAAAGATCAAAGCAACAGCATTTTAACATTCTAGATTATGCCATATTTATTCCAAGACATTCTGAGACAGTCTCTTAATAAATGGTTCTGTTTTCATAATGCGTTAAGCAAATAAAAGATCACATCACATTTATAGTTTATTTAGTTTTAATGTGCACTCTCCCAATGTGTGTGTAACCTATTCTGAGCAAGCTAAATCAACTGCAATGATCTCTATGAAAAGTACACAAACACATAGACTAAATAAGCTCAGATAAGCTCTATACCCACACAGAGAGAATTATTTCCTAAGAGCATTATAAAGCAACTGCACATACTGTATACTGTAGTCTGGTCCTGTCAAAACAATGATTTAATTATTTTTCCAAGCACTGTAAATAAAATGCTTTCCAAAAAGACATAAATACAGACATTACTGGAATGGCCATCAAAAAAAGGTCATAGTTCAAATTCTTTTTCATAATTCAAGAACAATAAAAAAGATTCTTTTAAAAAAAGTTAACAGAATTGAAAGCTGAACAAGAAAGAATTATAACAGTTACTGAACTCACTGCCATAATTACAGTATCATTACTTCCAAAGTCTAAAGTTGAGATGTATTTTTCCCACCAACTTGATGTTGCAATATGATTTCATTGTCTAACTTCAGAACATTGCTGAGAGAGGAAATCGGTCAGCAGAGCAAAGAAAACAATTCTTCCGAGGTCTTGCCTCTTGGATGGATTTTGATAATCTGTCTTTGGTGGACCACATGATCCAAGTTTAGGAAGTGATGGACATTGCCAGAAGGAAGACCTGTGTGTCCCTGCAGCTCTAAAAATAACCTGCCCTCTACAACAGCCTCTGTACACACTCCTGCAACGTCTCTATTTTGTGGAAACACTAAATCAACATTACACGTAATGATTGCTCTTCCCCTGAGCTTTAAATATGGATTCTCAAACCATTGAGGATGTCACTGCTATAATTAGAAGCATGACAAATTCTGCAATTGATATATTCATCAAACTTATTCAGGCGAGGAAATTATAAATTACGAGTTGTCTATTTGACTATATTCATGAACATTAAATAGGCCTGACAAGGTTTTTTTAATGGCAGTTGTTACTTTATACTATATATCTACATGACTGGGTGTCGCGGTGGCGCAGCGGGAAGCACAATCGCCTCACAGCAACGTCGCTGATTTGAGCCTCGCTGGTTCAGTTAGCATTTCTGTTTGGAGTTTTCATGTCCTCTCATTGTTCATGTGTGTTTGCTCCAAGTGTTCTAATTTTAACCACAAATCCAACGACATGCTGTATAGGTGAATTGGGTAGGCTAAATTGTTCGTAGTGTATGTGTGTGAATGTGTGTGTATGAATGTTTCATAGTGATGGGTTGCAGCTTGAAGGGCATCAGCTGCATAAAACATATGCTGGATAAGTTGGCAGTTCATTCCAATGTGGCAACCCCAGATTAATAAATGGACTTAGCCGAAAAAGAAAATGAATGAATGAATGAATGAATGAATGAATGAATGAATGAATTACAGTACCACCATGATTATTTTGGTTCAGAAATTCAAATTAAACAGGACACATTCTCATTTATGAAAAAGATATTTAAATCTGCCTACAAACCTCCTTTTCATCTTTGACTTTTATGTGTACTTTGCATACATTAATGTATTAAAAGAATTGGCAATTGATACACAATGTTTCCATGGCCTTCTGTCAAACAACCAACACGTAAAGGTCAACATTTACATTTAGAATTGCTTGCTGTTGCTTATCTAATTTTTCCATACTAAATATAGCTACATGATTAGCTGATGACGGTGGCATGCATTCACCTTGTATTTGCATCTATATAATCTTTTTACTTAAGGCCTAGGAAATAACTCAACAAAAGCCACATTTGCCATTCAAATCAAAAGGAAGCACGGGGACACCACTAAGTTCTCCCGACAAAACACTAACTTGATACCCACATAGCAAAATATCTCTGGCCCAGCTCTCACACAACCATCTTCTGCTTGGACCAAACATGGATCACATCTGGGCTAAGTCTAAGCCAAGTTGATAGCCCATAACTGGACCTGAACTGGGCCAGATATGTTGGTGGGTCATGACTGCAATAAAATTGATAAACCCATGAAGCATTGCCCCTTAGGTGCTCTATGGGCATGCTTTTTCTCGAAGTGATCTGATTGATAGGATTTTTTTCCTTTATTCAAAAATAATTTTAATGTATTTTAAATGTGGGTCAAGGCCAAACTTACATGGTCCACATATCCATTATTAGCATCTGGAAAAATAATACATTTCATATCTGGCCTAAGTTTTGTGTGCTGCCTTGAAGACGGTGCCACCACTGCCAAACCTGGGCCATGTTTGGCCCACATGCTGTATGCCAATGCCGAATGAATGCCTGCTGTTACAGCTTTATGCCAAATCAGGGCCAGAATTCTTAGCCACCTGGGTAACTACATTCAAATAATGTTATTATAGTTTTAGTTAAAGGGATAGTTCACCAGAAACTGAAAATTCTATCATAATTTACCCTTACCCTTCCCATGTCACAAACCAGTTTGAGTTTCTTTTTCTGTTTATCACAAAAGATGAATGCTGGGAAAATATTACCCCTCACTTCGATAGTATGTGTTTCTTATGAAAGTAATTAGTTACAGTTTTCTAAAATTTTCAAAATATCTTCGGTTAAAGTACATTTTCATTTTTGGGTGAGCTATCACTTTAAGCAGAAGGACCTCCTTGACAATGTCCAAAACGTGAAAACATAGTACAATATAAATTTCTGAAGGTTGCTAATTATGTAGCCAGAAGTACGTATGGCTGTATTTCATCTTTAAATTGAATGCTATAGAGCAGTATGACATTGTTCCTTTTCGCGTTTACTAGCTTCCCGTTTACCTGCATATGGACGACTTTTCCAGCAGTTACCGGTTTGTCCAGTTAACTCGCCATGTATGTTGACAGACTTCGGATGCAGGGAGGAGTTGATCAGGATGATGGGGTTTGAGTCCAGCAAAGAACAGTTCCAGAAAGCACTTAATACAAAAACAAAAGTCAATAAATAAATAAGCAAGAAAATTACAGAGTGAGAATGTAGTAAAATGTGAAAACATGGTAAAAATCAGGCGAGGGCTTTTACTGTATTTTCTGGATTGCTTTTTAAAAACTGTCGGTGGGGTTTAGGAAAGAGGGTGGGCGGGTCAATCTGTGCTTTTGAAAACACTATTGGTTGTGTTTAGGGAAGAATGAGAGAGGGTCAGTCAATCGGTCAGTCAGTCAGTCAGTCGACAGTGCCCAAATGTGGATTTACGCAAGAAAAGCATGTGCAAATGGCACTCGTGAGAGTGATAAAAGTGTACACAGCAAAAACAGTAAAAAAACAGTAAATGCAAAAAACATACCTCCTGGGATGTATTTGGTGCTCTCCAGAAATGTATATAAAGATACATTTTCAGAATGAGCCTGGGTTGACAATTGCAGTTCTTTTAATGTAGTCACCAATCTTTTTTCTTTAATTCTTTTTTTATTTTTTTAAGCAAGTAAGAAACCTTATTTGTCTAGCCGGTGGACTGTTTCATTTGATTCTGATCCAATAAGGAACCAAATCAATACATCTCATATATTCCGGGACCTTTTCCAAAGCATCTTGAGCCTGGTATGAGATACTCCTGGCAGAAGAATTGTACAATGATAAACTGTTCTGATATTTGCAATCCAAAACTAAGAAGAATGGCACATCTTTCCATCAAACTTTATAAAAGCAACCCTTGTATGGTTTAACAATCAATGTTGTGCCTGCCTTACAAAGCAGCAATCAAGGATCAATTGGTTTATAATGCAAATTGATAACACAAATCTGTGCACTTCTCTACCCCACTAGTGAGGGGAAAAAATTGATGTAATTTGTTGTTTGAATCCTGGATGAGTGCTCTATTTATGGCTGAAAGCATCATCAAGTTAGCCAAAATATTTTGTAAATGAAAAACGTGAGAGATTCAGGAAGGATGTGCAGAATTTGAAGGGCGTTCTGATTCTGCAGAAATAAGCTGAGCTTTCCTTGAAGGACTAGTGATAACAGCTGTAGAGTTGAGAGCCGGGTGAGTGAAATATAAATGCAGTGGTTGCAAAAAGGTTTGAATATTTAACTTTCATGTTGCTGTTAAACTTCAGTAAGACTCTTGAAATATCTGCTATAACAACAGCAGAAAAAAACAGGTTAAAAAAAATGGGAATCAGCAGGTCGCGCATCAAAATATGCCATGACTATTAAACATACTGTACACATTTTGACAGTGCATAGATGCAATCTCTACAACTATACATTATGCATTATGTATACACAGAGGATCTGCCTACATTATCCAATTAAAAAGTGACTGCAAGAGCAAACATTGCACAATTCATGGTACGAAAATCCGAAAGGTATGATTTGCTTACTACACACAATGCCAAAGCATCATTTTGCATTCCGAGTCAATAGTGTGTTGGAGTATAAAGTAGGAGTGGGAATCTTTTGGGACTTTAAGATCCGATATTCTGATTCTGAGTCACGATCCACGATCTGCGTTCTTACATATTATTAATATTATATATTAAAGTTATATATCTAATGAAAAAATTCTCAATGTAACATCCCTTTCGTATTTATCCCATCAAACTGTACAGGAAACTTGACACGCTTGCCAAAATGGCAGATTACAAAGAGCAATTGTATAAAACAAAAAGTTCTGGCAACATTTTACATCACAATTTAAGGCATTCGGAAACCGTTAACTAACACTAAAAGATTAATAAACTACTAATTAGCTTTTTATTAATAGTAAGCTAGACATTGGGTTTAGGTTTTGGGTAGGAGTAGGGATACAGAATAAGATCTTACTTTATAACTACTAATGAACAGTTAATATCTTAATAATGACAGGTAATAAGCCATTAAGAGCATAAATTGTGACCTAAACTAAAGTGTTACCACAGTTCTTAATAAAAAAAATAAATAAATAAAAAAAATTATCATCATCTTCATCATATTTGGACAATGTATTGTAATTGCAAATTAGTTCGCGTTTAGTATTTATAATTAGGGATGGGCAATTTGGCCTAAAATCTAAATCTGGATTAATTTAATATTTTACTTTGATTACGATTAAGGGATGTATATTTTCAGTATCTTTTTTTTACTGTAAATATGCTCACATATTACAAGTCAGAGATTTTTGAATGAAGGGTGCAATGCTTGATTTAAGTATAATTGAAGGAAACACACTATATACTATCTATTATTTATTGAACATCAACGTTCAACAGCTAAAATTAAAACACGCATTGCCTAAAACAGTCACTTCTCATAAAAAGTGAAAATAAATAACTTGCACTTTTGGAAACAAAATAAATTATTTTCAGAGCTTTTCATATTAAAGGTAAAAAAAAAAAATAAGTAGGATATCTTCTAAATGAAATAACTCTTGTATGTCCTGTAAATAATTGTTTAAACATTACATTTTTTGCATCTTCTGTAAACAAATATTTGAATGTAAATATTAATGTAATGGAAAATATGCTATCCCAAGGCATCTCTGGCACTACTTACAATCATTATCGATTTAGTGCAAAGTAAGGCTCAAGCTCATCGGGCCACCTGACCAAAGATCAGATGTGGCTGCAAAGTGACAGCAGAAGTATAAATCAGCCTCAGACTTTTAAGGCTTATTTATACATCTGCGTTGAGTGATTGGCGTGACCCGTGGCGCCTGCCTTTCGTGTAGCCGTGCATTGATATACTTCAGCATGCTGTTTGTGTTGCTCTGCAGTAACACGTCTGAAACGCTAACTGGCAGCGGGTTTTTATGTTCCTCGAGTTTTTATATGTGTCGAGTTTTTATGCGTGTCGAGTTTCTTCGCAGGACTTTTGTTTTTTCTGAACGCTACCTTAATGTACAAGAATGCGATAATTGGCGGATGTGCAACAAATTTAATCATAAGCTAAACACAAAAATTTCTATCTGTAGCTCCTCTATCGGACTCCACACTTGTAAACACTTGCTCCAATAAAGGGCTCTCTGCTGTCCCGTGGCTCTCCACACCACACCACCCACGCATGTCAACACAACCAAACCGACCAATCATAGACCTTGCACTATGTGTCGTCGCAATATGTAGGTAAATTTTTGAGAGGTGCATGGGTATGCGAATGCGCAAAGGTTGCGCCAGACCACACACATGCTCTCAAGTATGCAATGCACAAGTATGCTGTCAATCAGGCTCAACAGAACGAGGTCAGGTGACTCGATACACGGTTGGGAAAATAATAAATAAAATCGACCTGAGAAAATTAGATTGATTGAAGGTTCTGAATGTCAATTTTGATTATTTTTTTTATTATTCATCCAGCCAATTATTTTCAAACCCAGGCTCATTCTGGAAATGTAGCCCCGCGGACGTTTCTGGAGACCGTGAAATACGTACCAGGAGGTACGTAGTTGTGCAGTTTTTGTTTTCCCGAATCCGCCGTTCACGCCGCTGTCGAGCACCTGTCTGTTCGACTGACTGAATTATTGACTGGGCGACGGGCCAATCGGCAGACCCACACTCCTCCTCCTTCCCTAAACCCAACCTGTTTTACTGATTGACCCGCCAGCCTGTCCGACCGCTCACTTCCCTCCCTAAACCCAAGCTACGATTTACAAAAACCACCCAGAAAAAGATAAGCCCTCCTCTGATTTTGACTGCGTTTTCGGATTTCACCACATTCTCGCCCTGGTATGGCACTTTATTTTTTGGATACTGTTTTTGTCTTACCTGATTTCTTGAAATAATAAAAAAAAATTTCTTGATTTTGCTTTTCCCTAAACTCGAACTTGGTCGTCGCCGTTGTCGCTGTCGGCTCCCCTCTGGCTCTCCGCTCCGCTGTCGTACACAATGAGCTAACCGGACAAACTGGTTGCGGCAGGCAAGCCTTTTACACGGAGGTGAGCTGTCTGCTGGCAAACGCGAAGAGGACCGGCGTCACACCGCCCGGTAGCGTTCGCTTAAAAAATTAAATGCAGCCATATGTAACCTCGGCCACATAAATCGCGGTCTCCAGAAACGTCTACAGGGCTACGTTTTCAGAATGAGCTTGGGTTGTATTTTTCAGTTTCTAGCTTGAGGCTAGCACCTTTGCAATATAATTTGAACAGAATCATTCAATAATTTTTTTTTCGGCTTTGTCCCTTTTTTAAGCAGGGGTCGCCACAGCGGAATGAACTGCCAACTTATCTAGCATATGTTTTATGCAGGGGATGCCCTTCCAGCTGCAACCCAACACTGGGAAACATCCACACACACTCACTCACACACACATACACTACGGCCAATTTAGCTTACCCAATTCACCGCATGTTTTTGGACTTGTGGGGGAAACCAGAGGACTCAGAGGAAACCCATGCCAACACGGGGAAAACATGCAACCATCACACAACTGCCAACTGGCTCAGCCAAGGCTCGAACCAGCAACCTACTTGCTGTGAGGTGAAAGTGCTAACCACCACATAGCCCAATACAGAAAAAATTAAATACTTTTGAGAATCAATCAGAATTGCTAGAGGAAGAATCACAATGCATTAATGCAACTATTTTGCTCTCCCACCCCTGGTTTACAGTAGATGTTGGTAATGGAAATGAATCAGGTAGGTTCACTGAAGACCTGTTAACGACAGCAGCTTACTGACAAACCCAAGACAGCTGGTTGAGTTTATGAGGCCCCTTGCTCTTATGTGCATGCTTGTAAATACCTTTCCAATGACCCCAGTTACACAAGTCGGGCATCTTATCTACCTTATACTAAATGTATGAACTTTCATGAAAAATCCATTGTTCTGCTGCATTAATTATGATCTGCGCCTCTAGGTTGATATCGATCACTGTTTACAGGACCGCAGATTCCTTCTGTTACACCATTGATCTGAGCACTGTAAATGTGTCAGGGTTTCCCCTTGAAGAGGACAGCAGCGAAATGTGGCTTTCACTGATATTAGAGGGTCACAGAACAGCAGACTTCCATCACCCCGTGTTACCCGACAGTACCTGTCTTGCGAAGCGAGGTGAATGAGCTTCTACAAGGTCAGACCATTATAGATGGCTGACATCGTCATCACTCACGCAGCACCTAGCAAGTAATAATGCACACATATGCGCTAATGACTTTTTGTGGAGCAATCAGTGCTCCTCAGATCCCTTCCGTATTTATCCCGTCAAACTGTACAGGAAACTTGGCACGCTTGCCAAAATGACCAGCTCCTTCCCACAACTCTTAAGTCTTTCCTTCTGCAAACATAGTTATGCAACTCCAGAAATATTTGAGACTTCTTATCTGTTGATCTATAAATTTGTCCCCATTTTAGATGAAAAGAGACTTTAAGTCTATATTATTCTCTTGATTATTCGCATATCCACTTGAGGTTTGCAATGTTACCCAGAGACGTTTACATGAAAGCTTTGGATTTTGTGGTTTGTCAAGGCTTTGGCAGTGTAAAACACAACTGCTAAATGATTGATGTTTTAATGGTTCTTTCTTGTGCCTGTTTTTTCCTGGTGTTTTAACATGATGAATGATAAATGTTACTCTAGGGTGAGAGATTACAGTGTGTACTGCTCTGTCTGAATCGCGTGTAGATTTTCATTAATCAAACAAAAAAGACAGCGAGGAAATGTTTAAGCTTTCCTAAGGCAGGTATTACATGCCAAAAAAAAAAAAAGTTGTTTCAAAACTGAACACTATTTGTCTGGCACAATCTTAAAATAATCATGAAATAAGAATGTAAGATATATCAAGTAATATTTTGATATGAAATCCAAGGTAACTACATGAATAATAATAACCTCATGATTACTAATTATTATTATTTTTTTTTTACCATTAAAACCTGTCTAGAAAAAAAAACAGTATCCAGAAAATAAGTAAATACATTAAAGGCGACTATTTAACTTTTTTTTTTTTAAGAGTTAAGATAAGTCTTTTGTGTCTCCAGAATGTGTCTTTAAAGTTTCAGCTCCAAAATACACTTCAGATTATTTATTACACCTTTTAGATGGCTGGAATTTTCTGCTCTGAACACAATGTAATAATTTTTGCCAGTGCCTTTAAAGCTGGTTCTCCAATCAGAGTGTGCCTTAATCCCCGCCTCGGCTGCATCAGATAAACAGCACAGTGACAGACAGGAAGGAAGCAGATCTCATGTAATGTTTGTGCAAAATACTACAGTATACATTCCCAATGATTATTTGATGTATTTGTTGTGGACTTAATTCAAGTTTTTCGATCAGTTACACACAATGTCGTTACAAAGTTTACACACATTAACACACACACACACACACACACACACATAGCACACACAGTAAACTTTGCACTTTTGTTTTTGCATGGCAAATGAGACGGGATACATATTAATATCCACTGCTGTATGGATATCTGTTATGTTAATTTACAAAATAAACCTGATTTAACGTCCACAAACCTGATTGAAGTATCTACTTAGCACTAAAATGTGGCTGTGGTGATAAATTACAGCAATTTTACCGTATTTATTACAAACATGCACTGTTTTAAAAATATTTTAAACTTGTAAAAATCATTTTTGATCGCATTTGATGATGATTAATGATCACAGCGAGCTCAACAGATCTTTTAATCCCAGTTGCTTTGCACAAGCGCTGTCTTGATACAATTACACTCAATACTACAGAGATATGATAATCCACGGCTGACAATTAATTTGGTGGGCAGGGAATCCGCACTTCTACATCACGTTGCGGTCAGCCTCAAAATAGGAGGGAATTTTATCCTATTTTATGTCAGAAAGTTAAAAAAAGAGACTTATTGTCTTTAGATCACCTCAATATGACTGTGAACACAGTATACCTACACACAGTCCTGTCCAAATAGCTTATAAAAGATAATTTTCATCATAAGTGCCCTTTAAATGTAAGTTAGAAAAAAAAAATGTTTAAAGGGCCTTATTCAAGCAAATACATATACTGTATTTTAGGGCTGCACAATATATCGCTTCAGCACCAAAATTGCAATGTGATTCTTCACGATTGTCACATTGCAGGATATGCAATGTTGAGTTTGCATTATAATTTATCATTTGCATGTGTTTTTGATACCTGATTGATCTTAAAGTATAATGATCTTAAAAGCATTCAGACAAATTGTACGATTTGTGATTTAACAATGATTAATTTTATTGAATTTTTTTTGTTTCTGTACTTGACTACCATTAGACTTGAAAAACGATAAAACTTCTTCAATTGTTTCTTTTTCTTATATTTATATAATATTGTTAGGCATGAAAATATGCACAGCACAGCAACTGCAACTGCACTGCAAATAGCATATTGAAAATATGGAACCCAAAAAGTCTAAATTGTTTTGATTGTAAACAATTTGATGATTGTTTATTAGGTTTTATAGAGATGCACTCCTACTGCAGAATCATCCCAATCAATCTAACATTATAAATTCTTTCCAAATAGAGGTGTCAAAGATAAGCTGTGACTATGACTTTTATTTAGGCAAGTTTGTAAGCATGCATTAATTAACACAAACAGTTTCCGCTGTACACACAATTTAGATGCCGGCTGAAAAACATTAAATGTACTGTTTGTGTGGATACTTGACTGTTTTGTGGTATTATAAATGCTCCATTTATTTATACAAAATCATTTTTGCTGTTGTTTATTTTTCATTCCTTATGTAGTTTGTTACTTAACATAACATTGCATTATTTGATTTTACATTTAAAATAAATCACACCAGACTTTGTTGCAAACATAATAGTTTATTTTTCAAGATTAAAACTAAGAAACAAATAATACTGTCCTACTTACATTTCTTACAGCCAAACTTGTATGCAGGAAAAGCGGCCATTTTAAAGCTTACATTTCCCCAATGATGGGTTCTACCACTTTCAGTGACATCATGGCGGATAAATCAAGGAAACAATGGATACTGAAAATCCTGTAATTGTCAGACACTTTTGTAGATATCTGTAAGATTTGTATGTTGCATGTTGCTAGCATATGTTTTGCCTCTTAGAATACTTTTGTAACTCGGGGAGTGATATAGACAACTGAGGTGAGGATTCACATGCAGGTTTTTTAGTAGTCAGTCAAGCAATGGTCAAGCAACACGGGTACAAACAGGTGTATAAAGGATGTCCAGAATCGTTGTCAATATAACAGGAGTGAGGTCACAAAGCAGGCGGCAGACAGAGATAACTAGATAAACAAGGCGAGGTAAATACACAGGAAAACAAGACAAGGATAACGCATTAAATTGTCACTATACTGAAAACAAGACTCGGCAATGGAAGTGAGTGTGTGTGTTGCATAAACAGTGTGTGTGCAATCATTCTTTGACAATCCTCAGGTGGTGCGAGTGTTATCAGTCAGAATGAGGAAGCATGTGTGTGTGTGAGCGGAGTGCATGTATGAAAATATATTCCATGAATGGCGGACTTGTACTCTGTTAGTGTTTGAGTGTGAGAAATCCAGCGATCTATGAAGTACGATAGCTGGTAATCGTGACATCTTTTGTCTTACTTTAGTATTTTTATATTTTTTCTAATGGTATTTTCTAAAAAAAATAGTTGAAGCCAAAGTCCATAAAATTGGCTCCTGCATGTCAGCCATTCTAAAAAGTGTTTCCTTGTATGCATAAATGCTGTGTTTGGGCCTAACCATTGGCATAGCCAGAACAAACATTGACTCCGTAAATATTGTAATTTTGTAGAAAAAAAAAAGAGTTTTGGTTTTGTGGGACATTCACAATTTTTTGGCACTTCAATAAACACCTTGGACTAAATGTATCCCTCGTTACTGGTTTTGCACATCTGCACTCCGGTACATCTTAACAATAGGTACAGTATTAAGTTATCTGGTAATACTGTATTTATATTGCAATACTGTATATACACTGTAAAAACAGCTTGGTTCCACACAATTCCTTCATGTTGTCCCAACACAAATTGATTAAGTTAACGTAATCATTTTTACCAATTTAAGTAGATGGAACTAAAAACAATTAATTGTCCTCCTCAAAAAAATTAAAAACTGTGTCGTTTCAACTCATTTTAAAAAAGTAGTTTGAACAAGCAGTAAAAGTAATTATTTGAGAGTATTGCAATATAAATAAAAAATATTGCAATGCTAGATTTCACCTACTGTAATTATTACCTCTCCTCTTTTTTACCTTTAAAAGTCAAAGAAGTCTTTCAATGTCTTTGAAAAAATAGCTACCCATATGAATGTGTGTTGTTGCTTTTATTGCAAGAAAATGACCGTTATCATATAAAAGCATTTTGTTTCACTAAGATTTTGCACTTGGCCACTTGGACAACTCAGGAATGTTCTTTAGAGCATGTCTAAGCCTTTGAGGGAAGGGCGTTACAACGGCAAGAGACAGATGAGAGAACAAGGATTACAAAGATCAACAAATGAGGCATTAGAGGTCAGAGAGACCCGTTAATCAAGGCCTTAATAATTAAGTATTATCTTTACTGACATTGAGCACAGAAACAGAATGTGAAAGATGTGCAGCGTGGGTATTAACCTTCATAGACTTGAAATAAATCTTAATCAGTGGGTATACTAACTTTACATTTACATTGTACAGACATTCTGCTTTAATTACACACAAGAATGCATTGTTGAATGCAGCCCTGTGGATTTTCAATTAATATTACCTACTTTTTAAAAATAATTCTGTTATCTTTTACCCTTTATCTATCAGCTTTTGGTTGCAAAAAAAGAAAAAAAACTTAAATTGATAAAAAGTCAGGACTGATAGCAATTACAAACAGATGTTTAAAATAACGAGCAGATGTTATTCACGAGATTTAAACCCCAAAGTTTTGCAATGTTGTGCAAAGTCGTGATGTTTCCATGTATTCACAACATCGGTTTCGATGTTGGACAAGAATGAAAGACTACAGGGTAATCAACAACGTCATCAGCAGATCTACCCATAGTAGTTTGAAAACAAACACAAAGAAAAGCAAAAACAGGATATGATCTGTTGCTTGATGACAAAATACCATATGTGAGAAGCTGACAGACGCAAACTGTCTTCAAATCCTTTTCCCTGGAGTTGAAGGATGTACTGATTTTGAAATATTTACTTCTGAGAAGAAAAATTGTAAAACATTTTAGAAGGGAAGCAACCATACTGATATTCAACATCAGTGCAGTCGTAATTCTGTATGGGCTTTGTAGATATATGCTAATTCATATCCTCATTTGTATTTTTCTCTTCAACCTTTGCACATTAAAAATTGAAAAAACACAGCAAATTGATAATTGACGAAGCTCCTTGTTCCAGACACCTGCTGTAAAGTTTTCAAAGGCATTGCTGTGTCTGAAAATAGTTATTTCCTACATTAAGTGTTGATAGTGTGATTATTTTGTGTGAAAAACACTGCACAGCGGTTTGTATAAAAATCGGAATCTGAGATCACTGCTTTTATTTGCATTTTTCAATTTAAATAATTACAATATTATTATTAATAATGTTATATCTGTCAATTCATTAAATACTTTTCCAGGCAAGCAATTTGGCTTGTCTATTCCTTAGTTTATTTTTGCTTTTGGCAACATTGTATTTGGAAGAAATGAACTGTGGAAATAATTGACTGTCCCAATCTTAATCTCAGTGACTTAATTCTGTGCTCTTCCAAATTCACTAATGAACATATTTCTAAAAGGAGCTGTTGACATGGAACTGAAGTAGAAAAATCTTGATGATTCTTTAGGTCTCGTCTATCAAATCTGATCTTTAATTTGTGTTTTATATTGGTTTCAAGTCAGGTGATTGACTGGGCCATTCTACGGCTTGACTTTCTTTCTCTAAAAGAATTTGAGGGTTTCCTTGGCTGTGTTTTGGATCATTGTCTTGCTGAAATGTCCACCCTGGTTTCATCTTTTTTATCCATCTAATGTAGATGTTGGACTGAAGCAACTAATATTAGTTTGCACATAGGAAGGGCCGAGGGGTGCTGAAAAACTACTAAGAGATTTCAGCTGCTGTCTAGTCTTTCACTGCCTGTCTACACCTCCCTTTCTTTATGTGTTCAATACTTTTTCTCTGCGTCATTTCATTTTATTAACTTAATTTGTAAACTAATTAGATTTGTTTTCTTTGGTTGTTGCCAACATCAGGGGAAAATTTCAAGTCAACGGCACCTTTAGAAATATGTTTTCCGAGAAAAATGGTGATGTGTTCAATACTTATTTTTCTTGCTGAATATCCATAATTATAGTGTCTGTGATTTTAAAAGGAATTACTGCGAAAGTGTTTAAGCCACTCTAGAATAAAGAGCTTTTGTCTGAGTAGTCAGAATAAGATGTGCTGTTTCCACAGACAATTTTTTAAATGTATATAATTATTCTACATTGGCCTGCTAATCACTATCATAATATCAAAAACAATAATGATTTCTGACATAATATTGCGGCCCTACATCATGTTCTTTTAATGTAAAAATACATTGTTTTAAACAGTTTGTTAATAACATTTTCTTGGTTATAGTTTATAGGATTCTGAGTATAATTGGAAGTAATTGGCTACATATTAATATTTGACATGAACGACAGCAGAGATACTGCACATTTAATTATAAAGGTAATTATAATAACTCCCCTTCTGCTGGTAAAAATGCCGCTGGAAATCAAATATTGCTTCTTAATAGAAAAGTTAATTTCAGACCCTTTTCCAGTTGCTGAATATGTATTGTTCACACAAAGCAGCATCACTGAAATGCTACATTTAATATGTGATACCTTTATGGTATAAAGGGTGCACAAACAAAGGATCATAAATTCAATATTGAATTTAAAAATGTAGTGGTATCCAAGCCATACAGATTGATATTCAAAATATTGGGTAGTGGGAATAACTCTTAAAAGGGAGTCTGTAATGTCTCTATATGTGAAGTTTCAGCTCAAAATATCACACAAATAATGTTTTATAACCTTTTAAAAATGCCCCTTTTAGTCTTTGATCCAAATTGTGGCATTTTCGTGACTGGCACTTTAAATTCAATTGAGATTGAGCTGCAAACACCTGTGTGTCAGCATAGCGGCAGAATTAAAAACAAGACTGCTTGTATGAGGCTTTTCAATTTGTCATGTACAAAGAGAGAATGTCAATCAAAGTGGTTCTGCTGACTATTTTTCATTATAAAAATAAAATTAATAAATGTTTGCCATTAGAAGCTGGTTATATAAACAGACTGTTTGATTTTTGCACAATAGTTTCCCTTCAAACATTGGTATGAAAGCAGTCAGATTACAGCATGTTTTTTTTTTCTTTTTCTTTTTTAGATTTGTATTATTAACAGATAATGTACATCCAACCAGTTGTTGTTGCAGATTTTCACTAATGGTCCAGATTATTTTAAGTTCCCGTATGAGCCTGCATTATTAGTTAAATCGGTTGCAATCGGAATATAACATAACTTGGAATGTCATGATTCACCAACCAGAATTAAGTATTCCAGACCACTATTTTAATAGACATTATAATAACTATTATTACAATATTATAAGTAAAAACCAACAATATCCATTTAATAACACATTAGCCCAACATTTGAATGCATTACTTTAAAGAAAATAAAATGTACATACTTTAAATAGTTTAAAACAGTTTATTAATTAATTCATTTATTTTTGGCTTAAAAACAGTTTATAAGATTTTAATTTAAGCACTTGTTTAATTTTAATTTACGTGTTTATGTAAAAGACAATGATTAAATTATTATAGTAAACTGTAAAACATGGCTTTATGAAGTATTAAAATATGCTCATAGAAATTAGTTCCAGGGCAGATTAGAAAACTATTTTCTTAACCTGTTTTTTATTTATTTGCAAACTTTATTTTTGAGTTTTCACTGTTTGTGCTGTTTTCCTGGCAAACCGTTTGCTTACTGCAACATTTGAGTATATTTTTTTAACTAAGATGTGCGAATTTCCCAATGCCTTGCGAAACACTCAGTGAGGGACTGGATCACAGGGTCACTGTGCAACCACTAAGCATCAGTAATGAATCAGCACAGTAGCTCAATCCCCCTGTATTCTCCATAGGTGTAAGGCAATTAAAACGATACTTCAGAGCTGCCGGGTGTATTTTCTTAAAGAATACAAATTAAATCATGTTATGTGCTGATGGTACAAAACGACTCTGTGTGATGAACCTGTGTTTGTCCATCTTGTTATTTCTCCAAGTGTACAGCCATGCTGTACAGTTTATTATGAAACACAATAACACTGATAAACTTTGGCCTTTCTGTGTTGCAATGTCATTTTTCTCCTTTAAAGATACAGTTCATTAAAAAAAATGAAAATGAGGTTCATCAGTTATACACAACCCAGGTTCATTCTGAAAACACATTGCTTATACAGTCAATGGGTCCCAAGAGCTACGTTTTTTTGGTGAACCCACCAGAGGCCACTGTGTATACTTTTTGAGATCTCAAATTTCTCAGGAGAGTACCATTCAAGCCTACTGTTCTCGCATAAATCCACCTGAAGCCACTGTCGACTGACTGAATGACTGACTGTTTGACCGATTGACTGACCCACCCTCCTCCTTCCCTAAACTCAACCAATATTGTTTTAAAAACCACTGAGCTCACCTTCGTAGCTTCTCTTCTCTGTGTCTGCCAACGTACACGTTGAGCTAACTGGACAAACTGGTAATAGTGGGAAAGCCGTCCATTTGGAGCTAAGTGGTCAGCTGGTAAGCGTGAAAAGGAACGGCATCATACCACCCCGTTCAACATTCCATGAAAACGGTCTGGTTTCAATTTCCAGGGCAGTTTAGATCACTCGGTGACGAAAAGTCTGGCCTAAAAAAATTCCTGCGGACAAGTAACGAGTTTGGGACACTTCACAGAACGGTCCTAAACCACTCTCTGCCGACTTCAAAAGAACATGGCAGATCAGATAAGAGGAGAAAAACCCATCTATCAGCCCTCTCCTCACAAAAGAAAAAGACATTCCTCTCAAATGTTTTTTATTTAAACAAAGACATTTAGAACCCAAATCTGTTGTTTAATTACACTTAACTTTTGTAATGTGTACCATTCCTCATAGTTTATACAAATTCGTACCTTTAGGCCTTTTTTAGATTAAATAATGTAAGGATGTAAAAAATTAGGTTGATGTACTTTTAAACCCCCCCCATGTTTGGTACCGATGGGTTTCTGCTGACTTTTTACAACACATGATGTGTAGAGCAGGATGATAATTCGTGCGACATGCATTCTTTAATGCTCTGAATTAATGCCTCTCCGCATGCTTTGGGCGGACACTCAAATTTGCATATGAGCAGCCACGAGACAAAGGAAGTTTCCCGCTCAAACTTTGCCCTGAAATCATTGGTCAAGAATGCTGAACGGGTTGTCACAGGACCCGCAGGTATAACCAGCCTGCTCCCCAACATCTGAAGAGAGAAGTCCGCACAAAAAACCCATCAAAAGGTGGCCCCTTGGAGGGCCACGCGGCTCTTCTACGCCGCATGGACTTTCCCAGCCACGTTTTCTTATTTTCCAGCAAAGTAAACTCAGTTTAAAGTTTGCGATCGTGTTCGTCCGAACTGCATTACAAACTCAACCTATCAAGAAGGACATCAAAGGAGTTCTCATCATGACGGAAGAGAGACTCGCATAAAGAGAGAGACCTCCAGACATGAAAGTCCAGGTATTTTTAGTTATGTGAATAAGCTGTGCCCCTTTTATCAAAAAGGTGTTTTTTATAATCTTGGTGATCCTTAATTATGTGTGTGTAGAACTGAAAGTTTTGTCACTCTTTATCTGAAATCTCTATTTCCTCGCTTTACTATTTCTCTTTGTTGTTACATGTTCTCTAGACCTGTATAGACCCGACCACTCCACGTGGTTTACCTTTGTTCTATGATTATTGTATGTCCGTGCATTTGTTCGTTATCTGTCTGACTAGTCAATAAATCCCATTATAATCAAATGAATTGTATTGTTTGCCTGACGAGAAAATGTATTATGATTTGGAAAATGTAAAATGATTAATCTACTTCACAAGAAGTAGCAATTAAATTCCCTTTTTCTAAATGAATAGATCATTGCCGTCGCCGCTCGGAATTGCGTCGGCTCTGCTTGTGTTTGTTTGGTCAAATTAACAATAAATTGATTCAGAATATTAATGATTAATAATAATTTGTTATTGTTGGTAATTAATATTCATAATCTGAGAGTCCGCTCGGTCGAGCGGGCAGGATCATATATAATCATATGTTTGTTTGACCAAATTGACTGAAGTTTAAGCCGGAATATTAATAATTAAGAATAAACCGTTATTGTTGATTATTAATATTCATAAAATGAGCTAATTTCTGCTACATTTGCAATCTGTACATAGGGCTACGTTTTCAGAATGAGCCTGCTGGTTATACACCCTCATTTTATTCTAAACAGGCATGACTTTCTTTTCTAAAACATATTGTAGTAAAAGATCATTTAAATCACATTATGAAAATCACACAAAAAGTCTGAAAAGGAAAACCTTAAAAACATAACAGATGTTTGGTACACAAACATCACAGCACATAAAGGTTTTAAAGTTTTATGTGAAGTTTTATTGAAGTGTTCTGCATTTTAATAACATAAAAAAAACATTCTATATAAATACATTTCTGAAAGCTCAAAAATCAAAATAGGATTATTAAAAGACCCATAAAAAAGATAACATAACATATATAAATGCACTTTATTGTTTCTGCTCTCAAGTCACCTTAGTGCACTTGCGAACTTTTATAAACTATGAAATAGATCTGTTTCCCAGCAATGAAATGTGAAAATAAATTGTGTTTGACCTTAGAGGTGCTGTGGGCGATTTTCAGTTTTCCCAATTCTGCCAGACTTCAGTCCCCTTCATCACTTTAACCACATGCCCCTTCTTCAATTCCTCCAAAAACGTGACCAAAAATCTGAATTAGCAACTGACATAAAGATTTACATACCTATTACTGCATGTAGTTTAATCACTTTGCATCTGCTTAGGACTCTGTGAACACCTTTTTGTGTGAAATCTGTAAAGACTTAAGTACATTTTACATGTTAAATTCCAAAATAAATTCCACTTAGCATCAATAAACACACTTATAAAATTCCCATGAGGCAAACATCACTTCTTGCTATTCCTTAAGAGCTTCTATATTTGCCCTTGGCAATTTCTAAGGGCTTTCTGTAAGAATTTTGCCTGATGGCTTCAGTAATACACATTACCACATCTATGCACACACTCACACTTCATAATTTGACCATAATCCTATCTCTGTGGCCCATGCTGTGAGCTTCTCGTTTCCCACAGATCAGAGCAGTAACGTGTCAGCTTTCGGGCTTGTTTTGAATGGAGAGGAAGTCCTTGAAGGTGTTGCAGCTGAACTTATGGGGATCAGCAGGGTGGGCCAATAATTAGAGTTATGTGGAGTGTCCGGGAGGAGCGGAAAGAGGAAAACTGTGAGCTGGATGATGCTGCAGTGCAAGCCCGGGGCAGGGAACACAGGATAGGGCAGGGTGTCTCTTAGGAGAGTTATAGCTCCATGCTGACTCCAGGTGCTGCGTGCTGAGTGCTTTTGTTTTTGTAAGTGTTCAGAAAGGGAGCGCATTGCCGCAGAGGGGTTTCTCTCAGGTGCTAGAGCCATTAAGGCAGCAGGAACTCAGAGATGATACATGGCCTTGATGCACAATCCGAGATAGACAAATAGAGACTGCATGCAGCCCTTATGTGGCCTCTTGCCCTTTGAGAATCACAGCAGAAAAAAAAGAAGGAATAAACAATTATGATGATGCTACAATTGTGAACTTTTTGCACACTATAAAATATATATCTGTTAATTAACGTTTACTGTGTTTTGCATTTCACAAATTTATTTTTTTTTGTTTATTTACGGTTGTGAATTGCATTATGAGACCTTAATCTCTGCTTCGTCGACTTTTGATGTTGAAACTTCATCTCTACAGTATTACAAGGTGACTTTTTATTAACATTTTAGTAGTTTGAAATAATGTAATGTATAAGAAATAATATAGAAAGAAATGTATATTACTTTAAACCAGGAGTGCCCAAACTTGCCAAAAAACACATTTGATTGAGGCTAGTGGCCTGAACTTAAATACTGTATATATGCCATGTGTAATGTTCTAATTTATTTAATGATGTTTAAAAACAACTAGAAAATTTGTTTAATATTAACTTATACAGCGGGGATTGTCCAGATGCTCCATAGATAAAACAGAAAAAAATAGTAAAAAAAATGACTGACAATGGAATTTAGAAGCATTGCCCATGGGTTGTAGCATTGTGGATTTATAATCCAGGTTGTAAACTCGTAAACTAACACTTGCGATCAGTTTATGAGATCGGTTCATGAGATTAGCCAAGGGTGTATTTCCCAAACAACAACATAACCCGCACCTGAACTATCTTAGTACGATGCATTGTTTAAAAAAAAAAAACACAAAGTAGTGACGAGTGTCTCTCAAAATCGTTTCTCTGTCGCAGACCATCGTTTGAACCACATTAGTTATAATGTAAAACATTCTTAATGATGCTTTAAACAGGGTGGAGTAACAACTTCTTAAAAGAAAAATCTTATATATATATATATATATATATATATATATATATATATATATATATATATATATATATATATATATATATATATATATATAATTTTTTATTTTTTTGTAAATTATATTGTTTTGCATGCACATGCATTTTTTTTTTTAAATCTAGTGTTTGGTAAAGACATGCATTCATTTTCCATATTAACTGAAATATATGTAAACAGCACATATAGGGCCTATGCTTCCTTTACACATATTATTGAGAATATTCAACAAGTATTTTAATCTCATATATAAATCATATAAATTGAGTTATTGGTTGTAATTTACATTAGGCCATTTATAAAGAAATTTAGAAAAATCCTACTTAAGAATACTAATAATATTTACTATTAGTATTTTTATGATTAAGTAGGATCTTGATTATTTATTTATTTATTAATTTATTTTATTGTAAAATTCTACTTTTACAATTTGAAACATTCAAGCTACTGCAAACATGTTCTAACCAACAGGCCCATGTCAAATACATTACAGATATATTTCTTACTAAAAAACCTACTATAGATTAAAAGCATTAGTGTATGCTATATATTTTTGTTTCCACAAGCTTTTGGAGATGTAACATAATTCCAATTTTAAATAATAGGTCACCTATAGCTTTCATCATGAGCCATGGCTGCTTTCAAAATGGCATAAATATTTTTAAAGTGCACTACAAAGGGAGCATAATTTTTAATATATAAAGATCGCTAAAACTTAACTGTAAAGATACTTTGAATGCAAATTACACCTAAGAACGATGACCTTAATGTTTTTTTTTTTAATCATTTCCAGTTTGAATGTTAGAAAGTCCTAAATAAGTAGAGCATAGAGTGGATAACTAGAAATAGAATAGAACACAACCAGGAACTATGCTTCTAACTACAGCTCTAGATGTGTTATTGCAATCATACAAGTTTGCGAAGCAGGTTGTGAATTTTGTTTGGAACAACGAATTCGGCAAATGCCAAATCAACGAACTTTGTAACGAATTAACTTGCGACCTTAGCTGGCTGATGATGGTTTTCAGAAATGCACCCCAGATCAGCGAGTAAAGTTGTAAAATTTGATTATTGGCCGATACCAATCTTCAGCTGATCAGTAAGAACATCCCTATAATACAGCATACATTACATTTTATTTATTTAGTTTTTGCCTGAATTTGCTCACTAATGTCTTCTGCATAGTCCTCTATCCATCTAGTGATATTATTTACTGTACATTTTAACAAATCAGAATTATTTACAACATTTTAAAGCAAAAAAACAAACAAACAAATAGACAAACAAAAGATTTTGTCAAATTAACAATCTAAATGATATCAAAATGACCATCTTTAAAGGCATCAGCCCCTACCCTCTCCGTCATTCTCCATCTTCTTAGATAAGATGGTCAGGCAGATCAAAGGTTACAGTGGGCCAATCTTAGCCTGCAAGCCCTACTTTAGGCATCTCTGCTTTAAACAATTAAAAATGTCAATAAGTTAAAAGTTGTTGGAAAAAAAGATCAAGCTTCTACAATGCACTTCAAAAGCATAAATATACAAGGGAAAAAATAAAAGTTATGTTTTTTTTTTTACAGTGTAGTTAACTTATTATTACAGCTGTCAATGACTGATGTTACAGAACAAATCACTGGTTTAATTGTTCAGGACTGGCATTTTTGTCTCAATTTATCTCTGCTGGATAAAAATAAAAGGTTTTGCAGGTTTAACGGTTTATGTAATTGTATAAATTTCTCATCTTGTTGGACAAGTATATGAAAATTGCATGAGATTGGAGACTTTCATAGCAAATTATCTTGTGGGTGACTTGGAGCTGACATATCACTGCATTTATGCGTGTGCCTGTATGTCAGCCTTGAAAGGGTAATGGAAAAAAAGAATGCTTTCACACTACCTCTGAATAACAGCTGTACGCTGTCCAAGCCACATGGCCTCTAAACTGATAATCGCAGTGCAAAACAGATTATTTGGTGCACAGAGGGAAAGTGGTTTTCTGCCGAATTGTGATTTGCATGATAAATCTGAAAGGACAATCATGCTTAGGGGAAGTCTGAACCCACTGTAATACACTTCCTGCTAGATGTCCCATCACAGGAGTCATGATATCAGACTGGCTTAGAATTATCACAACTTTGATACTTCCTCATATCTTCAATGATCAGTAGATATTTTACTGCACTTTATTATGCAAACAAGCCTTAAGCATGTTCAAGGGAAAAAAAACGTTAATACTGTCCAAACAGTATTTGAATTCTGCACTTTAAATGGATGATTTTTTTTAATCATGGATCTTATGATTTTTATTATATTTTATAAAACTGCTTAAATTAAAGCAGCATTTCTAAATTAGTTAGAATTTGTGGCCTATACATGAAGATTTATCACTTCAGAAAGACCAGCAAACGTGTACTGAACTACACAGAATAAAATACTGAAAACAAAACAAGAATTAAGATGTGAAAAATCAAACCAGTCGTGATTTTGATGAACCAATATTGACTCATAAATCTCAACTTTTAGTCCAAGTAATTTTCAACGAATATGTGAAAATACAAAAGCACTTAAAGACAGTTGTGGTGTGGCTCTCCTCCAAAAATGACAGGGATTTTTGAGCATTACTTCTGACCTTCAAATAACAATTTATTAGACACTTAAAAAAGAATCTGCTTCCAAATCCTGACTATTTTTATCATGAAATTTTAACAATAAATACTAGTTATGATGTTATTCATGATAGTGTGAGAGATCATTGGAGCCACTTTAAGTTAAAGCAAAATGGCTTGAAAAAATAACAAATACATGAATAAATGAATAAGTAAAACTTTGACATTTAAAAAAATGTTAAAATGGACTAACAATGAGCAATACACTCACCGGCCACTTAATTAGGTACACTTTACTAGTACTGGTTTGGACCCCCTTTATGCCTTCAGAACTGCCTTAATTCTTTGTGGCATGTATTCAACAAGGTACTGGAAATATTCCTCAGAGTATTATGTTCTATATTGACATGATAGCATCATACTGTTGCAGCAGACTTGTCGGCTGCACATCCATGATGCGACTCTCCCGTTCCACCACTTCCCAAAGGTGCTCCACTGGTTTGAGGTCTGGTGGCTGTGGAGGCCATTTGAGTACAGTGGACTCATTGTCATGTTCTAGAAACAAGTCTGAGATGATTTTCGCTTTGCGACATGGTACATTATCCTGCTGGAAGTAACCATTATAAGATGGATACACTGTAGTCATAAAGGTATGGACATGGTCAGCAACAATACTCAGGTAGGCTGTGGCGTTGACACAATGCTTAATTAATACTAATGGGCCCAAAGTGTGCCAAGAAAATATCCCCCACACCATTACACCACCTCCACCAGCCTGAACCATCGATACAAGGCTGGATAGATTAAGGCTTTCATGTTATTTTTGCCATATTCTGACTTAACCATCCAAATGTCACAGTAGAAATCGAGACTCATCAGACCAGGCAACGTTTATTCAATCTTCTGTTGCCCAATTTTTGTAAGCCTGTGTGAATTGTAGCCTCAGTTTCCTGTTCTTAGCTGAGAGGATTGGCACCCAGTGTGGTCTTCTGCTGCTGTAGCCCATCTGCCTCAAGGTTTGATCTGTTGTGCTTTCAGAGATGCTCTTTTGCATACCTCAGTTGTAACAAGCGGTTATTTGAGCTGTTGCCATTCTATCAACTTGAACCAGCCTGGCCATTCTCCTCTGACCTCCTGTATCAACACGGAATTTGCGACCGCGGAACTGCTGCTCACTGGATATTTACTCTTTTCAGACCATTCTATGTAATCCAAGAGATGGTTGTGCAAGAAAATCCCAGTAGATCAGCAGTTAGTGAAATACTCAGACCAGCCCGTCTGGCACCAACAACCATGCCGCGTTCAAAGTCACTTAAATCTGATTAGAAATTTGCATTAACAAGCAGTTGGACCTAATAAAGTGGCTGTGAGTGTACATTTTACAGCATTTATGAAATTATTCATATTTACATATTTACAAAAAATTGCATTAAAGTCAACAAAAACAAATGCATCATTCATTTCATTGTTCATTTTAATAAGCCATTAAAATAAAACCTTTTTGTAAAGTGTAAAAATAAATAAGTAGGCACTCAGCCTTGCAGAAATATTCAGGGTTGAAGAAGGAAATTTAAACAGCCATAGGGTTCTGTGATAATATCTTCTATAAAAACACTCACTTGACAGCCATTGATTTATGTGTTTTCACACTTATAAGATCTGAAATATTAAGTGCAAGCTCTTATTCTTGGCTTCTGATTGTCTTTAGTGTGTCCTCTTAGTAGAAAGTGACCTAGAGAGGTGTCAAGCAGCTTTATAAAAGGCACGTGGTTCTCGTGCCCTCTGGCTCAGATCATATTGCAGGCTTATGTCATGTTCCCCTGAGATATGCTCTTCAATTCACAGCTGACTGTCTCCTCTGTGGTCAAAAATCCTGAGGCATCCCAATAATCACTTACCCCTTGGGAAAATACATCACAAATCCACATAACACTTGCTATAATGATCACATCTGCACCAAATTTGGTTTCCAAGGGATTCCAGTGAATAGTATTAGTTAATGGAATATTCCAAACAGTTGCCGCGGTTATGAGGTCTATTACTTCATTCGCGTAAGCCTCATTTGTTCAATTATTTAATTGCAGGAGTTAAATTAGATTTTGGGGTGGGGAGAGAACCTTCTGATGCAAATGTATAACATGACATGACATAATTTGCCTATAAAGTTAAATGACCT